>NW_008687398.1:16436-36031 GCF_000695815.1 Acanthisitta chloris | reverse complement strand
AGGAATGCTGAGATAGTCTTAGAAAATTTATCTCTGATCTCTTTAACTGTGTTAGATCTTCTATAAGAAGTGGTTTGTCTGAATATTTCATGTCTTCTCCTACTTTTTGAGAGCACAACTGTACTTACCTCAAAATTACCAGCAGGAAATACGATGTTATTTGGCTACTGAACTCTGTTTTGTCATTTCCTATTGCACAGCAAACATTTGAGAACAGTCTTTACTGTATCTGTTCCGTTAAATTCTGGATTCTTCTTGAACTAATTAATCCAGCTGGAAATATACACCTGGATAGAAATATTTTTAAGAAATAGGAGTGGACCAGTGCTTGAGGTACATTCTTGTAGCACTGTCTGTACATGGAATCAGGTTAAGCTGTCTGCAGTGTTGATAACATGCAGAGGAAAAAAAGAAAATGAGTCAGTAATTTGTTTATTCAGTTACAGATATCAGTAAGTTAGTTGTTTAAGAAAGGATCTGCCAAGTTTTGCATTAAAATCTTGCACTTTTTAAGGTCTACTGTGTCTGAATTAAAGACAGCCCATCTGTGTTTACTTAGATTGCTTTTTTTCTTTTGGCAGGGCAGAGAGAACAAACATATACTTAGCTAGCACTCAGTTGAGGCATTTTAAGGGAAAAATTATTGCAACACCTGGGAAGGAGGAGTACGCCACTGTACATATTTGTTGTAAAACTCAACTTCCCAAGCTTAGCCTCTCACTTTTATAATGCACATTTATTTTTTTCACCTTTAACTTTGATGAACTCTATTTTAGCGGGGGTAGGGTGGTGTTTGTTAAAGATGTAATCTGCAATATGCATTTGTCCTTTATAAAGTACATAAGAACTTCGTGGTGTCTGTATTTATGTCTCGTCAAAGACAAGAAGGCTATTCATCACTTTTGTCACATTGCATATACTATTGTGACAACCTGTTTACATGTGGCAGTTAAATGAATGTAGAAAAAACTGCATGACTGATGTAGTGTGAAGGATAAGAGAGACTTTTGCTAAGTCCCCAAGTTGGTTCCTTGCAGACTTTGTTTCTACATTTGACCTGTAGGCTGGTTCTGGATTGGTTGTTTACCCAAATGCTCAACAGCCTTGATTTAAAAAAAAAAAAAAAAAAAAAAAAAAGAAAAAGGGAAAGTGTAAATCTAGGTCAATACAAAGTTCATACTGAGTTCGAGAAGATTTGTGTCAAGCCCTCAGCCTTTGCTCTGCAAGTCTGTACAGTCCTTGTTTGTCAGTTCTTATCATTTTACTTTCTTCCTCCAGCAGAGAATTAAATGCTCATTTCCTTTCTTCAGTGAGCCTTGTAATTTATCAGAATTTAACTTCATCTGTGATAGGAAAAAACAATGTGATTTGACACCACTTAAAAACAGTGACATGCCTCTCCTTTGTCTGTTTCCTAGTCATGCCTTAGTCCAGCATTATGTTTTATTTAAGTTTGAGCTCGCAACTCAGAAGGGCTTTCATAATAGTGGTTTTTTTGTTTGACAGAAAAGCTGCATATTGTTAAAGAGTACAGAAGGCAAGCTGAACATAAATGTCTGTGTGTAGGTGGGAAGGGGCTGGAGCTTTCCAGCACTGGGGTCCTTTTTCTGCAGGAATCCCAGCTGGGCTCTGGTTGTAGAGGTCTGGAGAGGTGGCTGTCAGTCCTCTCTCTTTGTTCATACGGTTTGAGAAGAGACAAATAGGTCTTGGGCCATGCAAAAACACCTGTTGAAGCTTCTTTTATCATACTTACTGTAAGATTTACCTGCTCTAGTTCTCTTTTTTCATTGTCTTTATTTACTGCTTTCTGTTCGTCTTAATGTTGAGGGTTTTTTCTGCTTCCCTTCCCCCTCACTCATTTCCTCTTCAGCTTTTCCTTCCCTGCCAAGTCACTCTTCATTTTCTTTTTGCATGTTGCCTAGAACACCTTCTCCTGAGTCTTTTCTAATTCCCTTTTGATTATCTTTTTATTTTGTGTAGAGATTACATATACAGACAAACATGCTTAAAATTTAGGCGACTGTTGGATGGCTTCCTGGCACAGTCTGAAAGTCGCATATCCTAAACTGTCTTTAGAATAATGCACAGAGCTCCTGTGCTCCAAGGCACTTCACTCACATTAACTGGGTTCTTGAATCACGTATTGTTCAGGTGAAGTGTTAATAACATTGTGAATGATATATCTGCTCTGATCTGCATCTTTTTGCCCTGTTAAGAATGAAAAATCTGTCAATAAATGGCTGATTCAGTAAGGAGAATCAGTAAAAGCAGGATCCCATTTCAGAAAGTTATTGAACAGAAATTGAAAATTTTTCTGAACAAAAACTGGTTCCAGTGCTGCTGCCTGCCAGGGGATAATAAATTGCAGTTAAAAACTGCAGCTATTGTTAAAGAAATACTGCATTACAGCATCAGTATTTCAGCATACAAAAAGGCTGATGAGCCCATTAGCATCAGGAATAAATGCTATTTCATGTAATCTCAGTAGTCTTGTATGAAGAGGATTGTTTAGAAAATATAGGAGCTCTCCCCAAAGTGTTAACATGATTTTGGTGCTGTTGAACACTCATAAAAACTTCAGTGGGGTGAGAACACCAGCAAAACCACACTTCCACCCAGATAAGTAAGATTTACTTTAACTAAAATTCTGAAGGGTATAGACCTTTAATTCCTGTTTCTACATGCCACATTCTTAGGTGTAGAATAACTGGGTCTGCAAGCTATTTCCTTACTGTGTACAGTCATACCAGCAAAAACAGCCTATAGAATATTTTAAGCATCTGCTCTGGAAAGTCAAGAGGCTTCAGTTAGAAGACATAGGAGTAATTTAAAGTTCAAGTAGACATTGTGATATCCTTGTCTTCTGCTATAGCTGTCTCGATCATCTTTTTTCTTAATTTATTGGGAGTCAAGCTACTTACAGGTACCTCTCTTTTAAAAAAAAAAAAAGAGCATATATCCTTTCTCGTCTTCATGTACAATTGACAGACTTCCTCTTCCTACCATCCCAATCCACTTTGTGCACATTCATGCAGAACATTTTGTAGTTCTTTGTTTGCTGTAGTGGTTTAATAGCCTACATTCTGGTGAGCAGCCCCTTGTGTCTGCCCCAGGAAATCCTGCGAAGGGCCTTGGCATTTCCTGCTGGTGATGTTAAGCCTTGCCTAATCTGCAAGTAATATGTAGCAGGAGCTCATCTACCACAGATGCCAAGACCTGCCTGAGCTCTGGCACAGAAGTCAGTAGTGCAACCATGCAGCAGCAGGACTTTACCACGATCTGGGTTGGATTGGCAAAGTTGTAGGCACAGGGTTAAAGAAGTGAATTCAGTCACTGATTTAAAAATTTGGTGCCTTAAATGCGGATCTTGTGCTGCTGAGGCTGTATGGGTTTTAAATTCAGAAACCAAAGTCTGAAATGCACATTGGATCTGTCTGAAGAAGTTGGCTGTGATCTGTATCTTTGCTTTCTTTTCCCGGGGCCCTCATCAGTTGGATTATGAGGATCCCTTTGCAGAGGGATTGTTGCATTTACAAGGTTAATTGCCTGTCTTGAATGCTGCTGGGGAAGAAGATTGTCATTGCTGATTTGCAGTTACCCTGCAAAGTTCTGTGTTTCTGTTCATTTCCATGATGCCCTTCTGGCTGTTCCTGATTGGTCTTTCCTGGCTCTGAGAGCTGGTTCCCAGGAACTCTTTTCCCAGTTGTCCCATTCTTCAGGGTGGGATAAAAATGAAAGTTCTGCAGGTGAAGCTGGTGGGATTTGCATCTCATCCCTCTTTTCTGGAGTCTTTTTATGAAAAAACTTTGATTGTTCTTATGTTGCTTAGTGCCAGCAGTATGAGCTGCCACCAGTGGTATGGTCTGTGGGGTTTTCAGATCAGTTCCCCACACCTGAAGTGAACAGTACTAGCACATCCCGGGCCAGTCTTGGAAAGCACCTTCTCAGTTGAGGACAACTTCGTGCATTTCAATCCTTGCAAGAGATGCCTATGTCTGAACTAGTTACTAGAGGCTCCTTTTATTATCCATGATGAAAATAGTGTCTTCTGGTGCATCATTCAGCTAGTGAGAGGAACTGCATACCTCAGTGGGGAGCATTTGGTGACAGTCATGGATTCAAACGTCTGTATTTGATCCTGGGTGTATTGGTTTGACTTCTGTGAGCCCTTTGTCTAGACAGGTCACCAAATGTGTGATGAATATGTTCAGGTAAAGGAGAGTGTCTTGTAACATGACCTTTCTGTGTTTCATTGAGGAAATATTGTAGCATGTAGTGAGAATTCTCAGATGAGACCTTGACTGGCCTTCATCCCAGTCTTGAGGATCACTTATAAGTCAGTGCTGTTGAAGCATATGAATCTAAACTATGATGGCACACCAGAGACCTCTATTGCAAGAGAGCATTTCTGATATATTGAACAGCAGGTTTTATTGTGATACATATATGTATCTGGAAATGCCAAAAATTATCTGAAAACTGCATTTTATGTATGGTAAGACTTAAAAAAACCTATATGATCTGTTACAGCACTCAAACTGATTTTGTGGTTTCTCATTATTGGGGGAGGGGAAGGACAAAATGCTAGTTTAATTTTCTGAATGTTAATAGCTAAAAGATCTTCTGTGCAATAAATAAACATTCTCCAATTTCAGTTTACTTTAGCACTGTGAAAAAGTACTTTCTCCTCTATCCCAGGCAACTTCTTAAAGTCAGGACCTCATTAACTAAAAAAATACTTTTTCTTTTTACAGTATATTCACTCATCAGGCATAATTCACAGGGTAAGTTGAAACAACATGAAAGATGTTTATATTTTTTGATGCCAGTAGTGCCTGTATGTAATCATACCTGTAAATGTGTCTGAAATTCTGTTTATAGTTTCTCAGTTCCTTGATGCCTTTGGTTTCTTCTTCAGTAGGAAGAAAAGGTGGCATGGCTACACCAGTGTAAGTTGGGCACTCGAGCTGCACTGAGTCAGCTTAGATTTGGACTTCTTAAATTACTTTGTGAAGCTGTGTTGTAAGTCTCCATTAGGGCAAATAGTGTCTAAATTGAGATGGATAAGAGGGTTTTTTTGTATTTTATCAATGAAGATTAAACTTTTAAAAGCAATGTTTAGATTTTCTGTAAACATGATGTTGATGGTCAGAGTTAGGGGAGAACCACAGAAACTGAAAAAATTGGCCAAAATTTTAGAGTCTTCAAAACCTCAATTTTTTTTTCTGAAAGAAATTAAGCATTTGATTATTTTTGAATCCTTGCTGTGTCGAAAGTCCACTTAAAATCATTTTCGCACTGGGATGAAGGAGTTCTGAATGATGCCCTTGTCGTACCAAGCCAGTATATCTTCCCCCAAAGCTGCATCAGAACAGTAGAAACTGCAATAAATGATCAGGAACACTACAGAAAATGCACATTGTATAATAGCTTTAAGCTGAATGGAGAAACTACACAAACTGACAAAATAGTGTAATATAGTTACATTTTTATTTTTGCAACTGCTGTGATTGTGGTCTAAATTTCCTGTTGCTTAGTCTTTGTCTAAACTCCTTCTTGATGGCACTTGAGCTTCTTGGTTTCATTATGGTTCTTTGCACCAAACTGTTTCTCTCCAAGGCTTCTCTGATCTTAAAACATCTTTGTACAAGCAGGTGGATGCCTGTTAAAAAGTTCAGAGAGAAGATACTTCTAAACATCTTGTGCTAAAGTGTGTCAAGCAAAGGTTTGAAAAAGATAAAGGAACAATTATTTCTGATTTTCTAGCTGTGAATGTCTGAGTCACTGTTGCAATATCATCTTAGTCTCATCTTCCCTTTGCTAAACTGTGTAACTTTTGAAGATCATCAGAAGTCCCTATGATAGCTAAAGAGACTTAAGGGAATACTTCTTTTCATGTTGTGCAGTCTCCATTCTACTGATTTTGTTAGGTAATTGATTTTCCCACAGAAGAGACCACATTTTTATGTAAAATCTTTTTTGATTCCTTTGGTACTCCTTTTAAGTCTATCAGAGTTTGGAACCTTTTCAAAGTATATTTTGATATGCAGTATGTACAGTCCAGAAATATATATAGTGAATTCTTAACTTTGTGGTGTTAGTATTAAATGAAACAAATCAATGTCCAAGCCCCACTTACAGTAAGGTGAGTTCCTTCACCGGCAAGTATTGTGCTGAATTCTAGCAGAAGAAAGTTGATTTGTCTGAGAGGGGAAACATACTGGAAAAAAGCCAAACATATGGAAGTTCATGTCCTTGTTTGTGTTATTTGTTATGGCATTGTTTTACCTGTTGTTGTTCACAATGGCTATATGAAAACTATAAAACCTGTCAGAAAGAAAGAAAGAATGAAAGCAAGAACTAGTGCTCTATTGTGCTTGCTATAAATTTGACAAATAACATCCATTTGAAATCTGCTTACAGGATCTAAAGCCTGGAAACTTGGCAGTAAATGAAGACTGTGAATTGAAGGTAGGCTATGTTTTTTTGAAAGAACAGTCAGATATATTAGAAGACAGAAGGCAATGGGTGCAACAGCTGCAGATATTGGCTGGTTTCATTGATGGGCCAGGCTTTCAACCCTCAGGCTTTGAGGAGTCGTGGGGAAATAGAGGAACACTGGAAAATGGAAGGGAAGAGGATCAAATGGGCAGTGGAAACAGTCTTGAAAAAAAATTATGAGACTACTCCTTATAAGCATTTTCCCATCTGTCTGACTTCAGTCACCACAATCATAATTAAATACTTGTTTAAGAAATAAAACTCTGAATAGTGAGATTCTGTTTACCTCCTATTTGTATGTGCTTGACTGACACAAATGTGCAGTTTGTAAGAATGGCAGAGGCAATGATCAATTTGAGATTGGCCGCTGCTCTCAATTACTTCCCCACCCAACCTGTCGGCATGCTGGCATTGCCACAACCCATATGTGGGACCTTGCACTTTGCTTTGTACAGTAAGCTCTGATATCATATGCAGAAGAGAAGTGCAAATTTGCAATTAGGAAATACTGGTTGTCAGAAGGCAACTCCAGTCAACAAACAGAAAGCAAACTATAATTCATTGACACGTGTGCATAAAAAATATCAAGATGAGGATTTAACTGGGATCTCCCTCAGCCTGAAGGAGCTGGGCTGACTCCCCCCTTGTGTGTGCATTCGGGTGCAATGGGCAGGATGTGCCCCTGCCCTGAGTGTGCTCTCTCAAAGTCAGTTTATGCAGGCACAGGACCATATTGCCAGGGTTAGTCCAACTTTTTTCCACCCATGTCTGTGCACTCAGCAGCTTCCCTTGCAGCAACCCTGGTGGCAATGAGTAGCTAGGGAAGTTGGAACAGTTCTTTGAACTGGTAATTAATCTCAGTTTTATCTTTCACAATGAGCTTTCTGACTCCCTCGTCTGATGCTCTCAACTTCTACATAGGTATCAGAAAAGGGAAGAGTACATAAGGGGAAATCTCTGCCCTTTCTGCAGACTCAGCGTTACAACTTACTTTTGTTACAGCTGCTGAAGTACATGAAGAAAATTAAGCTTGCTGAGTCGAAGGGGAGCTGTCCTTGAGGAACTGAGGGGAATTTGCTCTTTCTTACACAATTCCTGAATTATAAAAAGGATTTTCAAACTTTCTCTGAAAACTGCTGTGAAAGTTCCAGCTGAAAAGTAGAAGATCTGAGTATGAGAAAAAAAGCTTTATGTGAAGATAGTTGTTGGAGTGGAACCATGTTAATACTAAGTACAAATAAGATACACTTGTTCCTGAGCTTAAATAATGTGTAAATGAAAAATATCATGAAGTTAAAACATAATACACAGAAATTCTTGCTGCTGTCATTTTCTATTTTTACAAAAATACAAAGCCAAATTATATTTTAGCTGTTGCCAACTCCTCATGTCACAAGCCTTAGCAGGGAAAATGCGTAAAAAGCTGTGACAGAATAGATGGTACATCTGGCTTTTGAGCTGTTCCATAAAACCTTTTACTTCCACCCTCCCTGCCGTGTTACTGGGAATACATAATGTGTGCTGTATATGTAGAATAATTTGAAAGCTCTATATAAAAGTGTATTTTGCCATTGCAAACATTTTTAGTCCAGTAAATTTTCAGTACCCAAAGAATCAGCCATAATCAACTTCATTTTACTGGTAAGAATAAAAATGTCTCTCTTTGCATTTTATTGCTGTTTTTAAATTGGTTGGTAATCAGCAGATATGAGGAAAACATGGAAATATTTCAAGTGTGGCAATAAAGATAAGCCATAACATTTGTACTCTTGATCCATGAATGAAAATATAATTTTCCTTTCTGTTAGTGCCAGGGAATGTTGAAATTATCCTGAAATATGTTCGAATGTTTAATTACAGAGAGCATTACAAAAACATCACTCTTGGCAAGCAATGCCCAGGTGGTCCTAGGAAAAACTTCTGCCCTGTCCATATATATGTGAAGCCTGATATGCACAGTAACTAGTGGCTGTTCATGCAAAGCTGCGCATTCAGCTGTCTGTGGGTGATGGGGATTTATCTTGACTAGACTTTACTTACCCAGGCTTCCTTTGTTAGATGCACAAACTTTCTGATAAATACAGCCTGGCTGTCATTCCAGGAGTGGAATTTCCTTGCTGTTGGCTGCATCTTTTGGCACCATCTTTTGATGGTCCATGCAGGTGGGCCTTGCTAGGCAAATTTTGTAGAAGCTGACAAAAGGCCATAGCATTCATTTTTAACCTTGCTGCCATACACATTGCTATATCTAGAGATAAATATCTGAGAGTCTTACAAACAAGCTGAATTGTTGCTGTTCTTTTAGTCGTAGCATGATGCAGTGGTGCTTCTATGGTCAGGGCATTGTTTAGAATCATAGAATTGTCAAGGTTGGAGGAGACCTCCAACCCTGAGTTACATTGAATGTGTCCAATATCTTTTTAAGTAATAAGGGAACAATTTATTATTTTCTCTGCTGGTTTTACAGCTTTTCATGTTGCTATAGGAGTATCTAACTTGAAAATACTCAAAGCTCTGTGCTACTTCTGTCTTGATTATTAAAATGTGAGCAAGGCACTTCAATAAGAAAAAGATACAAAAATAAATCAATCTCTGCAGGTTGCTCCAATTTTTTATGTATTCTACAGCTGTAAAGTCTGCATGAACTAGATAACTAGGTGTCTGATCAGGATGTTCTTTGTGCTTCCACAATAGATTCTGGATTTTGGATTGGCAAGGCACACCGACAGTGAGATGACTGGTTATGTGGTAACAAGGTGGTACAGAGCCCCAGAGGTCATACTTAACTGGATGCATTATACTCAAACAGGTCAGCATCTCTTTAGAAATGTCTTACCAGAGCTAAAGCATTCACTGCATCAGGCAATATATAAACAAGTCTTTGTTTCTGAAATGAATGAGAAATTGGAGGTGGAAATGACAACATGATTATGCAAAATTTTCTTGTAGATAAATTGCAGGTAGTTGTGTGGTGGTTGTGAGTTTGGGGATTTTTATATATGAGTAACAGAAATTGCCAAGGTGATTGGGGAAAAAGTGGCATAAATGTATACAGATGTGATAGTCTGGTCTCAGTTCTTGTGTTCCTGCAAAGATGTGCCAATTGTAACTCGAACAGACATGGGGAATGGCAGACAGAGGGAATTCATGTAACTCTGGGATAACTCTGGAAGTTTTCAAAAGCATTGAAAATTTACTTCCCACGCACATCTGCCTGTGACTGAGAAACTCATTCTGCATATTATGAGATCTCCAGTTTGCTCATTAGAAAGTCTGGTTGTTTTACCTGTGTTGTTCATCATACTCGGCAAGGCACACGTTTATTTTATAACAGGCTATAAAGGTAATTTTTATACTTCTTTAAAATATGTTTTAAATTAAACTTTATGCACATTTAAATGGACGAGTGTTCAGCAATTTAGTGTGCCTGTTGGTCTTTTTTTCAGTTGACATCTGGTCTGTGGGCTGTATAATGGCTGAGATGATAACAGGGAGGCCTCTGTTCAAAGGAAATGATCGTATCCTTCGGTGAATTTATGATACTAATGTATGAATATTATGAGAGGTTTTTATGTGAGACAGTAAGTCTGTTCAAAAAATAGTGAGCATAAATTGAATAGGAAAATGGCTTGCACCTTTTTCATTAAATGGTATTTTATGTCTGGACCACTTTTGCACATCTGTCAATTAAAATGGTATTAACTGGTTCTTTTCAATTGAGGTAATCTTTGAATCACATCATCAGCTAAAAGGTTCCACGATAATAGAAAAGGCATATTTATAAGCAACAGATCCACAATTCCAGGATAGGCACAGAAGATTTTGCTGTAGTATAAAGGCTTATGTGCACATACTAGTCCATTTCGTGCTTTTTGAGGTTTTTACAAAACGTGGTATGTAAATAACATATAGTAAAACATAGATATAGAGAAAACATTTATTCCTATCATTTCATTGCTGAGGAATTAAGAGAATCATTAAATTTAAGCCATAATTCAACTTCAAGTGATACTTACTTGATAGTAGTAGTTGTGGTAGTTACTAGGGGATGGTGTTAATAGAAGACAACACTAATCTTTTACCTTTTTTTTTTGTTGTTGTTGTTGTTTCCTAGCTATCTATGTTTGACAGCTCAGCCTAATCATTTTGCACTGCTTTCTCCCTTGTGGAATTGCAGTCAATAAATGGCTTGTCTGCAAACACTTGTTTACAGAATCACAATTGGTTTATTTCAGTTGTATTTAAGTACTTATATGTCAGATCAGGACTTCATTGAATGGATCATGTTATTCCAAATTTGTGAGGAAAATAATTCAAGAGAGAGGTTGCATTAACCCCAAAAAATAACAGGGACTATAGAAAAGTAGAATACACCAAAGAAAACTGTTAAATAACAGCTGTGGGCTAACATACAGTATTTCTCAACTGATGATAACCTTGAGCATTCTGGTGCCAAAATAAGAAAATCAGTTACTCAGAATTCAAGTTGCACTGTAAATATAAGAGTGGAAGAGTTAGTGTTTTAGTCATACTGAGTTTTGGAGATTTCAGAACTACTGGCTGAAGTTCTGTGTCCTGTGTTGTGAAGGAAATTATCCCAGCATAATAGTTCTTGCTGGGCTTTGAAGTATATGACTCTCTATTACCTGTCAGGGAAATGCAGCCATGGGTTCAGCTGTGGGTAAGTGAATAAGAAAACAGCTAACTTACAGGATTTTGTTGCAAAATTAAGAATAGGTTATCACGCCAACTTGGTATGGAATTTTATTTATTTAATTAATTTCATCAGCATTACCCACTGTTGCCTTTTTCTGCAGAGGCTAGTGGAATCCTCGCACTCCATGAGCTCTGGTCTAGGTTATTACTTTTCATCTGCTGCTCTTACCAGAGTAGCAAACAAATCATAAAGCTCTTCTCTGCAGCATTAGCCTCCTGTAAATACGGTGTTTCTTCTTTGAAACAGCTAATAGTGTTGCGGGTTAATCTGTGCGAGTTTAGGACACAGATTAGGGAGTGTTCTGATGCCTCACCTCAATGTCTCCCAACAACTCAGCATCAAGCTAAGCATGTGGGAAATGGGGAGGAGAGGAATTAGTTTTTTTCCTCTTCAAGTTTCTCAGTGTGGGGAACTAATGCAGACCAGTTTCCTCTGGTTTTTGTTATCAAACCATCTTAGGTTCCCTGTGACTTTCCCTGCCTCCGTGTCACCTAAGTATTGGATAGACCAGGGCAATGCATGCAATACATGTGTTGATTGTTCAGATACTCTAATATTTTTTGACTGATTTTTGTCCAAAAATAGAGAAGAAGCCTGGTAATAGAGAATTTTTCAGATGATTCAATTATGTGTTCCCAAATTATAGGATATTTTATTTCAGGTGCTTTCAGTGTCTTTGCCTTTTGCAAGAAAAATAGAAGACTTTCATCTCATCTTTTATAAATCTTCTGTTCAGTCACTGAATTGAGATTTTTGCTTTATTCTTCAACTGGGAAGAAATGCATTATTTTTGCAGGGTGCTTAGTTTTCTTAAGAATTTGTTCCTTATTTCTGGTATTCAGATCTGGACCAACTCACAGAAATAATGAAAATAACAGGTACACCAACTCAAGATTTTGTTCAAAAATTGCACAGTCAAGATGTGAGTATTCTGCTTTGTCAGTTGGTTTACACCTCTTTAATTTTACTTAAGCCATGCTCTGTTCTTCAACTGGCTGAGATAATATATATTGACTGCTGAAATGACCCTGGTGACATCTCTACCTTGAAGTGCTTTGTGCACCCACAATAGCTACTGGAGATGGGAGTGAAAATGACAGAAAATCATTAGAACAATTGATAAATCTGTGTATTTAAATATTTGAAGATTCCAGTGTGTACCTAAACAGTTGAGCTGATACATTACTGCTTTTATTGGGAAGATACTGAAAACATGAACCTATTCAGAAAACCCAGTTGTTTGCAAATGTCTTTGACTATGTCTCTCCTGTTCTTATGTGGATGTCCCTCCTAAAATTATTCATTAGACTAACTGTAGAATTTAAATACTAATGAATTACTGTATAAGATTCACTTCTAGAGATTCTGGTAAACTCACTAACATTCTTTCAAATGATACATATTTATTCTAATTAATATATTCAATATGGAGCACTAATGGTTAAAGCTTTACATTCTAATTTCTTAAGCATGGTCTTAAGGCTTTATTTGAAGGAAAAAAAAGTTCTGTTTGTTCTGTTCAGCAAGAAGGTGAATATCACCAGGGTTTATGACCCAGAAAAATGCATTTGTACAATGTGCATTTGTGTAAAGCATCACTGAGTTACCTATTAAGCATATAGTTAGTTTTGTCACATTACAAAAGTGACAAAGCTCTAATTTAATATCCATTTTTCTTTCAAGGCAAAAAACTATATCAAAAGCCTCCCAAAAGTCCAGAAAAAAGATTTTGCATCCGTCTTGAAGTATGCGAATCCATTGGGTAAGACAGTTTGTGTGGATGTGTACAATCTGTTCTTGTGCTTGCACTGGAGGCAGCAGCACTGTCAGTCATGTGACAGGTGATGTGATTGTTCTTGCGCTATGCCATCTCTTGCTTTCCATAATTCATAGCTTTGATTGTAGTGGCTGACCTTTGCCAAGTTTAAGCCCTGCCAGGAATCAGATATTTCTTAGAAGCATCAAAAAAAAAGTATTTTGTGTTTTAGGCTTTGATCCATCACCTACTTATTGGTGCTCAAGCAGCTTTCCCAAGATCCCTGGGAAATTAAATATATATAATAAAATTTTCTCTGTATTGTATCTGCAATATAATTCTGAAAGCTCAATCTGATCAACAATTGAAATGCTGGGAAATAGAAAGCTGACATTTTAGCAGTGGAATTAATCCATCCTGAGAAACATCTGTGCATTCCTGAGAAGCACTGCTTTGCACTCAGCGGATATGAACAGCCGGAAGACATACCAAGTGTGCATAACTGACAGGGCCTGAGGCAGCCAGTGCTCTGAGATGACTACCCAAATCTCATCAGCAAATGTTTGAGTAGAGTCATCTAAACACTCTTGTCTCTTCCTAGCACCTCTGTGGCCATTTGACTGGGTGAGAAAGTTGGAAATAATACACGTGACAAGCAGGAGTTGCAGCATCCTGTCCCATACTGCTGCCTCTATTTCCTTTCACCCAAGCCAGGAACATCCTTTCAGGATAGAAAAACAGAAAATAAACAAATCATTCATCGTACCTGTTTACACTAGCCTGTTTTGACAGTCTAACAACAGACCTGATCCAAATCCACTAGAGGGAAACACACGAGATTGTAATGGATTGTTTTGCCTGAGGTCAAAACCACATAGCAGATAAAGTCAGCTCTGAGATTCTGAGCATGGACAACCGACTTGTTGTAGTGAACTTCAAAGTGTACTTGGGCTTGGATTTGGTCACACACAGAGCAGTTCTCATTAGCTGTTCATCTGTTCATTCTGCTGCTGTCAGGTGGTGATGTACCTTAGAACCACAACACGGTGGCTGTTATGAAAGGCACTGGGGAAAGCCCCAAGCACAGTGGTCCTGGAGCCAGAAGCTGAGAAGTCATTAGCTGAGGTGATGTTTTCTGTATTGCATACAGAAGCAAGGGAGCACCTCTGCATTGCATCAGGCTTTGTACACATCCCAACTTGCTCACAACACTGTTGTCAAACAGATGGGCCCCACTGGCTATAGAATGCACACCCAATGAATCTGCTTTATTACTCTGTGTATTTATTTGAGATAACTCCAGGGCAATGTTACTGCGTACAAGTGGAATCAGTTGTATGATTTGAATGCACTGTTTGTGTTCTGTGCAACAGCTGTAAACCTTTTGGAGAAGATGCTGGTGCTGGATGCAGAGAAGCGAGTCACAGCAGCTGAGGCTTTGATGCATCCTTACTTTGAACCAATTCATGATCCTGAGGAAGAAATTGAAGCTGAGAAATATGATGACACATTTGATAACATGGATCTTCCGCTGGATGAGTGGAAGCGTGAGTTTAGTTTTGTGGCGTTTTCAAAAATAACCAGATTGAAAGGCCATCTAGAAATAGGAATGTTCCCCTTTACAAATTGCCTTCTCTGCTTTTGATGGAGCAGAGTAAATAAACAGCATTAAGGTAGAGAATGCTACTGATAAGCCAGTGTTCCTTTTATCAAGTCCTCCTGGAACAATCCACAAAGGTTTCTTCTCTGCCTCCTAACAGAGGCTCTTCTTCTTACCTTTCCCCTTCCCCTGTCTGTCCTCCCATCTTCTGCAACATAGAAAAGAAACCGTTTCTGTAACATTGCCTTCCAATGAATAGGACAAGCAAACAGATTCTTCAGCTGTTGGCTCAATAGCACTGCTAAGTTTCCTGGCCTTAAGGTTAGGTTCTCTGGGGGAGACAAAACATATCTCTGTCGGCACATGTTTTAAGCCTGAATTTTGTTTTCATCTGGTGTCAGAGGTTTGTACCTTGGCTTTGAGTGAGGACCTGACTTTTAAAGCTGATGTGCTCAGTAGCTCTTTCTGAGTATATTGCCCACTGTACTCCAAAGGCAATACTTGCATCCCTTTGAAAGCACTTACACCATTTTCGTAGCGGGCTGCTTCTTCAACTCTGAAATGGTGAAAATATGATCCTTGATTCCTTAGTTTTTGTACTCTTTCTCTCTTTTTGCCTGAAGAGGTCTCTCTCTTCCTGAGCTACAGCAGAGCCCAACACCATGGTTGCATCTTGCTCATTCGTGTATCTGCAGCTTCTTTTCTGATTAGGCCAACAATGCTATGTCTATTCTGTGTTTTCCAGGCATTACATATAAAGAGATACTGAACTTCAAGCCACCACAGACATCAGACTCAAAGGAGACAGCAGTGTAATTGTATGACTCATTCTTTTCAGAACTCTGACGAAAGCAGAAAATTGTAAATACTTGTGACATTTCAGGTGTATAAAACTTTCTAAAGAAACTGTAAGTAATCTGTTTCATCTGCACTGTAAGAAAGAGCAATGTCTTTTACTCTGCATGTAGAAGCTGGTGCCTTTGGGAGTAGCATTTCAAAAATATCCAGAAACTTATTCCTGCCTACAACTTCTTCCTTCTGCACCAAAGGATTCAGACTGTGATAACCTGGTGCCATCCTCAAAAGAGCAAGCAGGACAAATTCCTCAACTCAGTGATCAGAAGAGTACAAGTTACCAGCCCAAGCAAGCCGAGACAGAGTATGCCAGAGATGTGCCATGACTGCTCCTCAAGGCCAGTTAACCATCTAGAATGCAAGAAGTATTCATGTGACTTCCTCTGGAATAGTTCACTTTGCCAAGATGCCTCCAGAGGCTAATCATCTTCTATCTCAACTACTACAGTGGGCAGCAGAGACACAGCCCAAATGAAAGCCTGTGTGCCCTGTCCTACAGGAGTGGAAGAGAACCTGAGCTCTGGACAGTTCTGACAGATCTGGACAAGAGGCAAAAAGCAGAGAAGGCTCAATGTCCTAGAATTTCTTCAAAGAAACCAGCATAGCAGGACAAGATTTCACAAACACACTAGGTGAACAGTTGCTGAGTATACAGTCACTGTCAAGGGATGCAGTATTTTTGTCTAAATACAGTGCAGTCTCTTCGTATAGTAGACTAGGGACCAAGGATTTCTAGGGAGAAATTCTTCAGACTTTCTAAAATTGTGTAAGCTCTCTAGCATCTTAGTGGTGAAATGATCACTGGGAAAGTACATCATCTCAGGCCATTTACTGGTTATAGAATCACCAGTGCTGATTTTAGAAATAAAGCTGCTTGTGGGTCACATTATAGAAAATGAAATGAGGACCAAATGCTGTGCTGCAGCTGTTTGTTGGGAATACCTGCAGCAAGCTGTTTTGTTCACAATGTACAGAGCTGTTGCCAGGTACAGAATAACAACTATTCCTTTTTCTAGCCTTTTGAACTCATCTTACTTGGAAAAACCTTCAGACTTCTGTTGAGAGGTGCCTTACCAGAAGTAGTCAGGTTCCTGATGGGATAGATTGGTTAGATGCTTCCTGAGTTCCTCTCACTGACCTCTTAATGTGTTTTCCTAGGTGCTTAGTTCGTAATAGTCTCTGAGAAGTAGGGAAAAGCAATTGTCAAACCTTTGTGAAGAATTTCTGTGAGAGATTGCTTGTTTTTCTTAAAGGTAGTGTCTCTACAATTGACTATTTGGGTTATTGCCAATGCAATATGCTGTTGTGTCTTACTGCTAAGTGAAACAGATGTGAAGGAAGATGTTTGACCTTAGCAGGTAGTAACTGGAAAAGAAGTAAGAAATTACTTGGGGTTTTTTGCTTTAATCTCCAATATAAACCAGAAGTTTAATCAAGGCACAGTTGTTTGGTTTCTTTCAATGAATGTGTAAGTTAAACACCTGTAAATATTAACTTTGGTTTAAAAATTGTTTGTGATGAGTATTGATTAGCTGAGATGGACACTTAGAGACTAACTAGTAATAGAAACCTTAAATTCATGTATTTGACAAGTTATTAAAAACTACAGTTTCAGGAATGCATTAAAAAAGGCAGAGAATGTAAATTGAATCAAAACATTTTTCCACACTACAGGTCATGGAGGAAGGCACTCTTTAAGAGTCATACTCCATTTTGCACTATGGACTTTCTTCGTGGCCTACACTCCTGTGTTAAATAGGAACTTTATTTTTTACAGAATAGATGTTTTCTCTTAGGATCATGCTCTGTGGCCCCTTTAAAAGTCATGGGAGAAAAGTGCCTATTGGAATTAGTGGGTTGATAGAGCCAGTCAATGGGAAATGGAAAGTCTCAAAAATTTATTTGCAAATGCTGCCTCTATATGTTAAATGGAACTCAAGGTTCTAAATTGTAGCAAATACCTAAGTCTGGAGATAATGCAAATGGCTCAAATGTTAGTCAGACTTGGAGGGAGCAATTTTTTAAATTGAAAACCTGCTTTGCCTTTTCTTCCTGAACGTCAACACTGCAGTGAGCGTTTTCACTTTGCCCTGCCTTCAGCTTTAGTGAAGTCAAGCCCTAGAATCCTCCATTGGCTGAGGTGAACCTTTCCTTCTCTTAATCTTACCTTAGCATCGGAGAAGCAGCTAACAATCCTGAGAAAGACATAAGAAGAGAATGTTCGTTTTTCTAGATCTAGAGGAATACAGAACTCTTAAAGTAACTGAAGACCTGGATGCATATGTCAAGGACAGAAGTACTGCTGTGCTGACTAGTCAGCAAATACTCTGGAAGATAAAATAAATGTGTGAAGTTTGTCATGTCTTGGCAAAAAGTTTCTGCGAAGAGATTGAAATCTGCAGAAATGGCTCCAAATGGCAATAGAGATTATAAGTAGCTCATTAAAAGAATTGTGAGGTGAAAGCAGAAATATTTTGCATAGGAAGCAGCTGCTGCTTCAAAGGGAGAGACAACATTTCCTAAGTTTTTATTTGCTATTTCTACTGGTGCTAAGCAACTCAGGAATAAGGACTCAATTTCTGTTTGCCTTAAAGAGAAATGTAAATATATTCTGCATGTACTTGAAATGTATTGTGACAAATAAAGGTTGGGAATTTGTTTTTTACATGATAATGGTCTTATTTCCCCGTATGTATTCCCAAATGCATAATCAGTCCTGAAAATATTATTTTCAGTAAACGGAATCGTATGAAACTAATATTGTAGGTATGTTTCATGTAATATGAGCTGATGATGTAGTTCTTTTGGAAGTCAGACCACAGATGCTAACCTTTCTCCCATTTGCCAAACTTGGAGTCAGCCATAGAGCTGATATGACTGTACTACTGCCACCTAATTATTTTGTACAGTATCTTGAATTTTAATAGTCATCTCTCTTTGTTCTGAAGGACAGGATTTCAGTCTTTAAATGCAGTTGCATTTCTCAGTCTGATTTTAAAAGCCAAAGTTGGATTGACTGTTGTCAAGCAAATGCATCTCGTCAAGTATAAGTTTCTGAGCTGGACAGGGAAGTTTGAGGTAACAGAGTTTCAGTAGGATGTATAAGACCTCTGTGCCCCCTGACTGTTTTAGAGCAAGAATGTCCCCTTAAATATTAGTCTTTGTTGCATTGAAGGCTCATTATTCATGTTGAAATTTGATAATGTGGACCAGATGTGCCTCACAACTTCAATTCTTGACTTTTTTTTTTTTTTTCTCAGTAGGCTAACACTGAGGTGTGTGCTAATGTGTCCTGCAAAATGTGCTCAGAAGATGTGCTTTGTTCTTGATTTGGAACTATCAGGCATATGAGCTGGGTGGGATTCTTTGAGCTTCCTACTTTCTGATCTGCTGTTCAAATGCAAGTACCAGATGCTTCTCGTCTACTTCAGCTAAGGCTGTCAGAGAATGAAGTGTCTGTTAGATGCTATCATTCACTGAATCTTGGTATGAAATACTCCTGTATTTTGATAGTCCCTGCAGGTACTACAGAAAAGAATAGGGGCTCAAAACACCTGCTGCCTCTGCTGCTTAATTCACCATCTCCTGCATACACTGAGGGCAACTGATTGTACAAGTCAAACAATACCCGGAAGCAGTTTCACACACTGCAGCACTTAAAATCTCCTCCTAGGTCTTCTTAAGAATTCAGAAGCCTGAGCTGGAGAAAGATCAAGGGAGGAGGACTTCCATTATATAGACATTCTTTGAAACTTCATGGACTTCCAGTTAATGAGCAGTTCTTGTGCACAGATTATTTGCTGCCCATGGGGTAGTAACATAATGGTCTGAAAACTGCATTTTCACCTAGCCACCACCTGCAGCTCAGGCATGGGAGCAATGCATGCTTTGTAACTACTAAGAACAGCATCCCTCTGCAAGGAGGTAAGTGAGGACAAGGAAAGTATTTTAATGATTAATTATTTTTGTCTGCTGCTATCCTGCTCTGTAGTGGGAGCTCCTTTATGCTTAACCTTGTTACATTTCCAGGCTAGAGTTTTCTAGTTCACAGTCTGCTTCATCAGTAATTAACAATGTGCATTTTCCAGCAAAGTTAGAATGAGGCATGCAGCTCATATGCCTTTCATTGCAGCCTTTTGAATGTGATGTTATTTTTGAGAGGCAAA
>NW_008687398.1:0-16425 GCF_000695815.1 Acanthisitta chloris | reverse complement strand
GGAAAGAAATCGCTCAGGTCCTGTTTGAGAATTCTCTCAGTTTTACCATGCACATGCTCATAGGGAGCAGGTAAAGTCTCTTGCTGTGTTTTCATGGTGCCTGCAGCCAAGAGGCCCTTGTCAGAGTGACACTCGTGACACCACCCAATCCAATTCAGTCTGAAATTACTGGGAAAATCATTATAACACTAATATTACCACAGGTTATAACAGTAAAATTACACTGCTCAGATAATCACAGGCATTTAGTCCACTGGGGACCTGGGCCAAGGTGGCTTTTCTTCAGGCACTATAAATCCCCATTTGTACATGACAGAGTTCCTGACAGCAAGTAGTACCAGTTTGATATATGTCCAGTCATTTTGCTGTTCCTAGGAAAGTCCTTACACTTTTGAGTGAAGTTTGAATTTTGTTTTTCGTAAAAACAGTAGTGTGCTACTGTAAGGAGAGAAAATACAGCTGAGAAATGTAATCGGAAAAACATGAAGTCTTCTCTAAAGCAATAGGTGCAGCAAACTGCTGCAGACACAGTTCAATTACTAGCACTGTCATGGCCACAGAGCCCACGGTGCCTGGAAAATTGTGCTCAGTACAAGCTGGTGGGTACACATAGGTGTCATCTCTGTCTGTTGTCCTCTAGTCATGAAAGAGTAGCAATGCAGCCTTTGTAAGCAGTTGTTTGGGAAAGCATGATGGTGAGCTCTGCTGTAAGGGTTATGAGAGCATCCCCAGAGGCTCACAAGGTTTGGCTCCTGGGACTGGGGACCAGCTTAGAGCTGGTGCAGCCAAACATGGCCCATTCCCTGTGGTGATCCTGGGGAAAGGCTCCCAGTACTGTGGGGCCAGACCCTGGTGGGGGGAGCTGCTTCCAGCTGAGGCTCTTGCCTTGGCCCTGCCTGAGCTGCAGCTCCCCATCACCATAGCTGTGTGCCTGGCCCTAAGTCCCAACAAGCCACCTGCACTCATGGGCTGCATGTCTTCCAGCTTTTGAGTTGCTTTCCATAGCTAGTGTTTGGTACAATTAAAATAATTTTAGACAAATTATTTATCTAAAGGGAAAATTCACTTTGTGGTGTAATTTCAGGTCTTAGCAGTGGGGTAAGCATGACATCCCATGAGAAAACACTCAGGAAAGCCTGAAGAGCTGAGCTGAGCAAGCAGAGAGCATCACTGTGTCCCAAACAGTGGCTTGCCTTAATGTGTCAAATTCATACCAGTGGATGCCTGAGGGTTAATAAGATCTTATCTAATATGGTGATGTGACATCCATCTGGTTCATTCATCCTTTGTGATCAATCACTAGTTTTAAACAAGACTGAATCTCTTTCTTCTTGTAAAAGAATGTTAGGACCTAAAAAAACATAGGCATGACAGGCTGATTGTGAAGAGCCTGTACCAGAAATGGTCCTTTTCTCTTGTAAAGGAGAAAATGAAAACTTGGAAGTAGGCAGAATTCGAAGCACTAGTTCCCAGCATTTTTCTATGTTAGCTTTTCTTACTCAAGCAATGTTCTTACCAAGCAAATCAAATGCCACCAGTCCTCAAAGAAAGAAGTAGCCAAGTGAATGTTCTCATGTATGGCCATGGACCCAAGCTGGCTTCTCCCACCAGAGTGCAGGGGCAGAATGGCTGTGTAAGGACTCCGGTAAGCACAGGGACAGAGGTTGTTCACTTTAAAGATTGGCATATCCGTGTGCAGCATCTCTTGCTGGAGCCAAGATATTAGGATGATGTTACTTTATTCAGCCAATCCTATGGGAGGGAAGGTACCTCCCATACTGAATCCTTTTTTTTAATATCATGTTCCAAATCCAAATATTTTATAGAACCTCCTGAAAGATAATTCACCAAAAAGAGTGGAATGGGTGGGTTGTTTATGTTGGCCACCCTTGTCAGTCTTGCTCACATCAAAGTGTGCCAGGAGAATTGCACTGACATCAATAGGATATATTCATAAACAGAGGAAAAAAGCTAAAGGAGCTGTCAGGCTGTGAGAGACCAAAACAAGCTCCTTCTAAGGTCTGAAACTAGAGATGCAATCACAAATCCTTTGTTGCTGGATACTCCAGAGTCTAATTTCAAAATACCTTCCCTTCTAAACTATTTGCTCCTCTATAGTTTCCATAATGAAAAGAGCCTCCTGTGGATATAGTTATCAATCTTTGATCACTGCAACCAGCATGAAAACCTCAATGCTATTTAGAGAATGAAAATGGATCCTAAGACCAAAAAAATAATAAAAATCAGCCTCTCCTGTCTAATCTTAAATTTAATTATTTCTCTGGTTGTGCCTCTCTAAACATCATAAACTAATTACAAGTAAACCATAGTTTAAAGATCATTTAGGTACTGTTTGGTTTTGATCCATTTCTAAATGATTGCTCTATAATTTTTCCTTATTTATTCAGCTGTTATGGTTGCATAGCAATTTGGGACAGATTCATCTCTGTTTCCTTTCCCAGTATCTCCACTGGAAGAAAATGGTTGCCCTGGAAGGAAGGTAAAGGGCTCTGAAAGCCAAGTGACACAACATGTCCAGGCAGGTCAGCATGGTCTGCATCCAGATTAGCAAATGGGCACTGGAGTCATGGACCCTCTTCCCCTGACCTGCTGGATGAAGGGCCCTGCCCAGGTATTGAAATCCAAGGAGGGTTTAATCATTAGAGAAGTAGAGACTCCTTTATCAGTGAATTTCTCTTTCAGATAGGGTAATAGAAACCAAATGTCTTTGATGTCAACAGAGGCAACGTGTGCAGCACAAGCAGCAGTGAAGGGGCAGGAGCCTGTCGTCTGCCCACAGGCCCAGAGAGAGAGAAGTAGTGTTTCTTCCCCATCTTTTTGTAGCGTATTGCATCTGTGCTTTCTGTTTGAAGGCTGATTTGTGGTTTGTTTGATTTCAGTTTTTATTTGAATTTTCCCTGTTTGCAGAGGATATAAAGTCTATCATGAATATGAATGGGGCTGTCCCACAGAACAGAGGGGTGGGGATGAAGTGGTTGACTCTGTGACTCTCAGTCCTGATAGTCCTGCTGTGGGAATGGTTTTGGCAATATGAATGTTCTACAGGAGCAATTGGTGAGGTTTTGCAGATTTTGAGGGCCCAGCATCGCAGTGGTATGAAAAGGCACTATATAACCTATGTAACCCCATATAGGGTGCATAAAAAAGATTTACTAAGCAAAATCTACTCACTCTTACCTAACTGTTCTAGATGTCTTTGAAGACAGACAAGAAGACTTACAAACTGTTGTATGACAACAGAGAGAAAATCATAAAGGTTCGATTCAAAAAGGAAGTAGTGAAGTCATTATTACATTTGATGTCTAAATCTGCCCATGATGACCCAGCCAATGCCTGGCATGGTCCTGTCAGCCTGACATGGTGCTGTGCTCCTGCTCTCTCTCTTGCCTTCTTCACTCCTCACACAAAGGTGTGATTTGGCCACGCATTTGTAATCAAAAGGTGTTGCACAAAAGGCCAGTGGCTTTGAACCTCACTGAACCTAGAAAAATGTTTTGAGTTCCTTGATATGTAACAAATACTGAAGAAAAGTAGATTAGTGACAGCTGCAATAGCAAGCGTGTCTTTTGGCAGAGTAAGAAGGTGCATTAAAAGCTCAAAAAGGTTCTCTTTTGGAGCCATCCTTGTCCAGAAGGTGTGTGTAAGGAAATACCTAAAAGAGGGAGAGTGGAAAAAAATATTCACCCCTTCAGTGAGTACTCTTTACCGTTTGAGCACAGAGTTCATGGCACAAAACAAAAAAGAACTATCCCCATCAAATATTTGTATAGTTGTCAGGTAAGAATTATATACCATACCCCTATGAATGAGCACACTAATTAGTGAAGCAATTATTTTTGTAATTTTTAATTGCCACCATTAAAATATATTTTCTCAGAATCCCCAAAAGTTTTTGAATATTGACTATACACACACTTGAGTTCAGGACTCAACTATTTGTTTTAATTAAAGTTTAGTATGCACACCTGTACTTGAATGAAAAAAATTTCAAGTGCTTTTAGGTAGAAAACCCAAAATAATAAATTACTTTCCAAAATAATTAACTTAAAAATAAAGGCTAGGATTTGTTGAGAAAATATATTTTCTTTTTCAAATTTTAAAATGTAAACTCACACCCTTAAAAGCAACATGAGTCATGGTTTGGAGAGAAATTTATAACCAAAAAAGCTGCCAGGATTCTAGTGATCAGAATCTCAAAGCCGTGTCCAGGATGTAACTTTGGCTATTTCTTGACAAATTTTTGGTTTAGTCTCAGTTCACCAAAAACATTTGCAACAGGAACACTTGCTTTGATTATTTATTTTTAACCACATTTTTAGTGCCTGGGAAGAGATCACATTTTATCATCAAGCTGCACCAGGGGAGGTTTACATTAGATATTAGGAAATACTTCTTCATGGAAAGGGTTAGCAAGCTTTGGAACAGGCTGCCCAGGGTTGAGTCACCATCCCTGGAAGTATTTAAAAGATATGAAGATGTGGCACTTAGAGATACGGTCTAGTGGGACTTTGCAGTGTTAGGTTTATGGCTGGGCTGGACTTGATGATTTTAAAGGTCTTTTCCAACTTAAATGATTCTATCATGCTAATGCCAGAGGGAATTTTGCTTAGAGAAGATTTGGCCATAATACCAAATTCAGATTTTTGAAGCACATTTATGTATTTGTGAAATGTTATAGACATCATTTAATTTTGCTTATTCAACAAGGCATTTAGGCTGAAGTTTGCTTTTTAAACTGAGGCTTCAGGTCTGCTGATTCCCGTGGTGTTAAAGTGAAGCAAACCTGCCTTGCCATGTGCTATTAAAACGTCAGATGCCAGCAGAGTGTCCTGGGGTGGCTGGGATACATAGATGCAAAATACTACCTAGCAACTTAAAAGGAATGGGCTCCAGGCATGCTGGAGTCAGCAGAGCACTCACCGGGGTTTTACTTGCTTAACTGATAGAGCTATCTCCAGTGGCAGCCAGAAGCCAGACATAATTTTCAAGACTTAATGTGTTTCGTCTTATCTTGATGATCGGTAGCTGGCTACAGACCACAGACAGGGAATGGGGACGGGAGGGGGTAGACAAGATGTCCCTGTTTACTTTCTCAATGGACTACAACTAGTTGGTATGTACTTGCTGTTTACTCCTAGCCCAAACAGCCGTTGCTTGTCCCTCAATGAAAGCATTTGAGTCTACTTGTATTTCCTTTTGTTCACAGAGGTTTGGAAACGATTCGGTGAGCTGACTGTTTAACCTCGATTTTCATTTCATTTGGAGCATCTTGTGACAGACAATACATGAGAAGGGACTCAGCTGTGATAGAAATTTGATAGAGGCAAAACCAGCATCGGCCCAGTTCCCAAAGGGCTGCAAAAACTGCTTAAGTCTAAAAGAAAGAGGAGCTTTTCTGCAGAGCAGGAATTATGCCTGAAATACATGAAACTCCATTTGTCAAATGATCCTTCTTCTACAAAATTAAATCAGAGCAAAAATAAATTGGAACCCAGTAAAAGTGACTAAAAACTGAAAAGAAAAAAAGGCAGTATTAGCCAAAGCAGCAAACCAATACCCATTGAGGTAAAAATCACCTTAAGAAGTTTAATTTTTCACCTGGGGGAAGACAGAGAAAAGTGGATATTACTACTGCCTCTCTGTGGAAAGTGCTCATGTGGTACATGATCAATAGTGTAAAACCCTAAATTCAGACTGGCTGTGTTTTGCTCCCACCTGAAAGCCATCATTTGGAATTTGCTTAGCCCTGGAGCAAAACCAACAATGCTATTGCTCCTGCCACACTCGTTATAACTGAAAAGCAAAACTCCACTTTCTTAATGATAACTGTGCCAGGGCTTCTCTACTCCTTTCAGGCACCTTGAAAGAAAACAGCTTCACACAGCATTTAACCAACAAGGTGTTCACCTGATGTGCAGCACACAGACATGGCCTAAATGCAACTTCATAAGTAAGTAAGTACACAATTTCAATTCTTCCTCTAAAATGACTTTATTCACCTTGTCCTGCCCTGCAGTGACAAGAACATTGCTGGACAGGACCTCAGAAGGCTGAATAGCTCAATGAATATTGTGATGGCAAAGCTCAGACTTGTATGCCTGCATTAGCTGCTAGCTGATTAGCAAGTCATGTCATCTTCTATGCCCTTTTCTTTCATCCCTGACTGACTTGGCCTACTTAGGAAATGCTGCTGGCCCAGTTTTTGTACAGTATTCAGCACCCTTGTGTCTTTGAGTGATACTGTTGGAATCTGTGGGTATTTACATGCCCCCTCCCTACTCTTTTCATATTTGAGTACTTCATATTTGAATATATTTAACTTCAGCATCCCCCAGCACTGCTAACCAGGACAGTCTGTGTGTGCAGCAATACAGTGCAGCAGGGTTAAAGCTTCCACAGGAAATGTGGCAGAGTCAGAAACTAAGTTTGGCTCACCCAAAGCATCATCTTTCACTATTAAACTTCCCTCTCAGTTAATCAACAGGCAGCAAAAAGGGCAGAGCTCAGCATGCCAGAGAAGTGAGCCCATAACTATTTGCATTACAGATTTATAAGGAAATACAGTATTTCTGTCCTTTGAAATTAAAGCAGTGCTAAAGCCATTGTGACATATAAATTAATGAGGCCTTTTCAAAGCTATCTATGACTCTACCTCTGCTGTTTTACAGATACCATATGATGCCTAACTGTTTTTTTTCATAAAGTAACGGAAACGTTACGAAATAAATCCTGTCCGCGGAGTAAAGATGTTGGTCAAGCAAAGCTTTCATCAGAGTGAGAACTGCCTCTCCCCAGCCTCCTTTTGTGACTTGGGGTGCACTGTTACAAGCTTTGATCTTTCTCTAGGAGCCTTGCATCTCTGCAATTGACTCCAGACAAAAATGACTCCAGCCAAATATTGCAACAAACGTTTAGATTAAAACCAAAAATCCCTACATCTGCAAGTTTGCTCTCGACCCTCTACTTTCTTTGAAGAAAATGTCAATCCTCTTTCTTACTGGGCTCTGATGGGTGGCTCCTGGTTAATCTCTGTCTGTCTCTCTGGTAACAGTCAAAGGAGAGGACACAGAGGTGTGCAGGGAACAAGGCTCCAGCTGCTGTTCCTCTTATCGGGGTCCATCAGCAGGTGTCCCTTGCTCATATCCAGGAACAATAAATACAGCCTGTGGTTAAGGGAAGTCTCAAAGAGCATTAGCTGGACTCCAGATTTCGAGATGTAAATCTCTCTAAACCCTCAGGTCTTGTATTTTATGCTGCCTGCTCCAAGTGTATGCAGGCACTGCATTTCCCATGATAGTTTGCTAAACTAGTATTTTTTCACTTTAGTCAGTCTTTATTCGAGCACCCTCTGCAGACATGTATCACTACAATTAGAAATACTGTGCCCCAAACACTTTTTGTGCAATCTGAATGTTCAGCTGGTGTGACAACAGTAAATCACAGCTTACTGTGTTCACAAAATCAATCCATGTGTATATTTGCCTGATTTTTTTTCCACACTGTGTCAATGAGAAGCTGAGTGCAAAAAAAAGGAGAATCTATGGCACAGCAACATGGGTGCTGGAGCTCACACTTCTACTGAGCAGACAACTTCTGACTGACCTGGAGCACTCTCCAAGCAATGGCAATCTACTCTGCATGTGCATTTTTAATAGCTGTTCTGCAAGACTCTTGCTAAAAATTGTAAGTGATAACAACTTGCTGTCAAACCAAATTCAAAGGTAGCATCTGCTAATGAAGAACATCAAATTCATTAAGCCTGGACTGTGAGCATAGTGACAGGAATGTCAAATTGGTAAATGCTTTAGTAAATGTTGACAGTGAAAATGGGACAGGGTAAGGAACTTGACCCAGCTAATATCTTGAACAAAGTGACTTTCAGAAGAGAGAGGAAACAGAAGCTCCCATAAATGACTCTTTCCTGACAGAAGACAGCTAGCAAAAATGACTGAATTATGAATAATGCTCTGGCTTCAGATCCAGGCTTGGATGCATAGGTGTCCAGCAAAGGCATTTACGCACATTTTTCTCTCAGAACTGGTGACTCCTTCAGCCCTTGACTGAGCTTCATCAGTCCTGACAAACATGTAATGTCTTGCTGTTCTGTGGGTGAATACTTCAGTCAAACTAGCAAGAAACCAAGAAGAAACCAAAACAAAGCATATGCTTCACCATTCTTCTGGTGGCAAAATCATACAACTTCCTTCACACCCCCAAATCTCCCAGGGTCCCCACTGAAGCACCATGCCAGATGTGGCCAAGCAGGAGTGTGCAGCACCTTCCTGTCCCTCCTGCGTGGCTGGGCCCTCCACCTCCAATTATTTACTCCATGTACTCACATAGAGGAAAGTTATTTTCTTCAGCATTACAAAATGATGATCTACCAAAAGTCAGCTCTCCAAAAGCAAAGCATCAAAAGATAGCTAGATGCCTTTGAGACATAGCTGAGACTAAAAGAAACTTTAAGGCACAGCTCTATGGTGGCTCATAAATGACCTACCCACTGTGAAGCCCCAGCAGGAAACTGACTCAAAGATACACAATTACTTATTTCTAAGACAGTTCCTATGGAGACCAAGTTTGCCAGGATAGGTATTAGCTCTTATTTCATCACCTCCCTCTGTCTCACATGCTCTGGTTATGCCTGCCTCTGTTCTGTCCATCACTGGTGGCTCAGGAGGACCTCTCAGAATCAGACCTGCTTGCTTACAAGCCAGCACATACGGTTTTGGGTGCAGCTGGAGCTCAGCCCAGAACAGACCTGGCACAGGCTGTTTGTAAGGCAGTCTGGTGAGAGCGGGCACACTAAGTCTCCTCCTGCAGAACAACACCAAGCAGCACAGCTAGTGACTCAGTAACCCCTCATTACCTGGAGTAACAGAGTTGTGTCAGGTTTCAGGATCAGTCAGGTTTTCTTGTACGTTGTGAGACAGTCACAGAGAAAAACATCTAAATAATTGAGAGACCAAATACTCTTTCTTACTATATATTTTATATCATTCAGAAATGTGCATGCAATACCATGGCCCACATGCAACAGAAGGGCTTCCTTCACCAGAGATCTTGATACCTACTTTCAGATAGAAATCAGACAAGAGAAGTATTAAAGAATTACGGACAGAGAGGAATTTGAGTGATTTCATAAACTTATGACTTGGTAAAGACATCAGCAATGTGGACAGGTGCAGATGCCTGCTGGATAAGGGGAACACTCATATATGGACTCCAGTTTCACTCCAATTGCTGAATGCCAAAGAGATGCTCAGGTGAGAGACATTGGGGTGTCTGCAAGATCTCCAGAGCCTGTGTCAGCTGAGCTCTGCACATGGGGCAGAGGTGCCTTTGCATAGGAGGTGAAGTTTATGGTTTCTCCCTGGGTGCACATGAGACACAGATGGTACCAGGAACATTCAAAGGGGCTGTGCAGTTGGCTTGGCCTGCAGACCCACCCTTCCTCTCCCTGTGCCAAGCAGCTTCAGGGCATCATTTCATTGCAAAGTGGTAGCAAGAGCAGCTATGTGAAAGTGGGGCCCCCAGAGACAGCTCCATAGATTTAGCAAGAATGGGACTTTTACAGACTTTAATTAGGCTCTTCAACTTCTAAGGAATACATGGAGCACCTGTAGCAAAGGGATGCTACCCTCAGGCCTGAATGAACCTGGTTAGGTATTCAGTTCCTCTGTTTCGAAGATAATGGATACACAGAAACCACATTTACGGAAAAAAAACCACCAATCCAGCAACAAAATATGACAGCAAAACCTGACATTTGTTTTAAATACATTTTTAGTTCTTGGGACCTTGCATGTTGTAATTTTTTTCTGACCAATTTAAACAGATGCTGTAATTTTCCCAGTAGCTTAGAGTAAAGAATTCAGCTAAAGAGGAATCAATGGGGGATCATCATTGGTTTCAAATATGCTAGGATTAATAGTGTAACATCTAGGTATAAACTTGTAAAATATATGTAATATATTGTCTAAATGTGCTACATCTCAGTATAAGCACAAAAAGCTACTGTTTCTGAAAAATGTATTTCAATCAAGCATCAGTCATACTAGATGATACACTACAACATACTCATCAACATACTTATTTTAGCCTAAGATAGATATCTCAAGCCAGATATTTTACAGTAGATCCATCTACATGTTCTCAATAGCTAAACATTTCTTCTAATAAATCATGTAATCAGATGTGGAAATAAAAATGAACACCCATAGCTAATTTAAAAAATATATTTTTTGGCAAATAAAAAATTTCCACAAAATGTTTTGCTTAGATTTTCAACTTTTTAAACTAAGAATCTTTTTCTATTCATAACAGGTAAGCCACACATTACTCAGACCCTCTTTCACCTTAAATGGTTCCTAAGTCTCTGCAGCAAAGAGCTGTTTATCAGTGCTATACTAGCAGTAATGAGGTACTCAGTAATTCTGTTATTTTTAACTTACAAAATTCAACACCATTTTTTGTGCTATAAAAAGTACACATCTGGTATAATTTGATTTCATAAAGCTTAATGTAATTTAATTTATTAATACATAGGTGAAATGTTGCATTATTTGGGCAGTTTAAAGCATAGCCAGCTTCATTTGAAATAATACAAATGTTTCTCTATATATGTAACTGCCTTTTCACTCTGAGTAAATACTGATAGCCACAACAGTCCTACAAATTCAGTTCTGTATTTTCAGGTGTCTATTAAAAGGAATATATGTTGGGACCTTAGCATGTCACAGAATAGGGATCCAAATTTGCAGGCAAAATACGTGGTTAATAGGGGAAGGCTCTCTCTTTTACAGTGCGTGCTTTGTAAAACGGTGGAAGAGACATGGGCAATTAGCACAAGCAAAACATTTTCACTTGATAAGTCAATCTGAGCTGAAAACAAAGGAAACACAGCAGCCACAGGAGACAGCTTGTCTGCCCAACCCTTTTTTTCGAGGGATCTCTTAATTTCTTTTAGAAAGCACATAGCAAACCTTCTAGGTGTCAACATTTAATATGCTACATAGCATGCTGCAGTCACTGACAGCTGGGACATGTGAAAGGCTATCCCAAACCAGTGGCCATAGGGAACATGCTTCCATACTTTGTCTCCACCTCCCTGGCTGTCACAACAATCCCTTGATTAGGCAATAAGACCTGGTCCTGTCTTGAGTGATTTGATAAGCAGTTGATAACCAACAGTTCATTAAGCTCTGGGGATATATAAGCCAGAAGGTTTTCAGCTTGCCCCTGCACTTGGGGGGTTTGACAGCTCCCTGCTCAGCAGCCCAGGAGTCACTGGAAGATGCTATTGACTGCAAAAATATTCGTTTTTGCTGTGAATGGATTCCTAAGAGTGGCAACAGGCTTTGACATTGGATTATCCACAAAATGTGTAGTGATACCCAAGGAGATGGGCATGTGCCACAAGATTGGATACTCTGAAATGAGGCTTCCCAACCTGCTGGGTCACACAACCATGGCAGAGGTTATTCTAAAATCCACTACCTGGCAGCACCTTGCACACACAGACTGTCACCCTCACGTGAGGACGTTCCTGTGCTCCCTGTTTGCACCCATCTGTTTAGATACGTAAGTACCACAGCACAGAACAAAACTCCAGCCTTTACTTGTCAGAACAGGGAAGAAATGAAATGCATGTTTATCATAATCTAAAGGTGATCTTCACTCTTTCTGAAGTAGTTCTGTTAGCTTTTTTGTATTCATCAGTAAAAAAAGTACTTACAACTTGTTCCACTTCAACTTTAGTTTGCCTTGGGAACATGAATGCTGTTGTCAAAGAATATCATGTTTTATTTTGTTACAGCTGAAATTTATTCTTCTTCATTTAGGGTCAAAGCACCTATTATGAATGGAATCGGGCTCATACTAAAGCTTTTCTCAGGTTGTCATAAAAGCATTTTAAAAATCATAACTTACTGCTGTAAGCTCAGTGCAGTCCATGCTTGCATGGTTTGCACAGCCGCTGCTTCTGGAATTATATTATTATTTAAGGATGTTAAGTATCAGCAAAGACAATGTACTTTGCACAGGAATCACTGTTGCATTAGTTTCTGTTATCACTGAGGAAGCTGAACTGACTCAGCCTGGTATTTCCTCTGGCCACAGGTTCATCCATCCCTGTCGGAGTATGTGTGTAGCTGTCCGTGACAGCTGTGCCCCTGTGCTCCTGTGCCATGGACATGCCTGGCCGGACAGTCTGGACTGCAGTCGGTTCCCTGGGGATGAGGACATGTGCCTGGCTTCTCTGACTAAGGAACATAAACACCTGCACAAAGGTAGCTCAAAGATGGCAGAGGGGTGGGTGGCTGTACCCCATGTTCCTGGGAATTAAGGGGATACAAGGGACACTGTTCCCAGACATTTTGTGATTTTGTAAATGGAGTTTTTTCTATCTTCACCCGTTCGTGTACATGAACCAGAGAGAGCTGCAGTGTGTAAGCTGCAGCAGACCTCAGATGGTGTTAATCAGCATCTCTACCAAAAAAAAAAATAATTCAGTAGTCTATGCTTATATAGTGGAGGAAGGCGATTATCACCCTTCAGAGCTATGGGCAGTATCATACCCACATCAGCACACTGTGCTCGAATTATTTTGAGGTCTCTTTATAGACTTATTGATGGCCCTTAGCACAGGTAAACTTATGTATACAATGACTTGGTTCTCAGATCAGCTTAGAAAAGCTGGGATTCTTTTACCTGATTTTCCTCAGGGAAACCTGAGTTATGGCATTAATATTCAAATCCTCAAATGCACTTATTAACTTTTGCTCAAAACAGTAGGAATCAGCTGCTGTTAGCACACCCAAATTCCTATGTTCACAATTCTAGTGCAGCTGCTCCCAGAGCCACTGATAGAGTTGGCCACCCAACCCCTTTCCCACCCACTGTAGCTGTGTTAAAAGTACTACTGTATTTGTTACTGATAATTGACTTGTCAGTCTGAACAAGGACTGAATGTTCATGGACAATGAAAATCCTTTTCAACCCCAGCCATGTTTTCATAGAAGTGTGTAGACTTCTTACCTATTATGACTGGCCAACTGTGTATTCTCTCTGTCATCTCTGTGGTAAAAGAGTGGGCTCTCAGCTTTGACAGCAGAAAATGAAAACAAATTATTCTAAAAGATAACAATGAGACTTTGTAATTTCTTACCAGTCCTACCAAAGCCTGCCTGCCAGGTCTGCCCAGCAGTGGAGGAATTCTTTACACACAAGAGAGTTCTTGAAGTTTTCTGTGACAGTAACTTTGGTAAGTTCTTGCTGCTAAAGAGACTAACAAGTCTTCTTCTCAATGCTTTAAAAGTAGTATTACAATAAGTGATAGTTTCTGATTTCAAAGGATTAAGAGTTTGCCTGGGCTTAACTTTAGGATGTTTTTCAGAATATGTTCTTTCTAATCAAAATATAACCTTTTTTTGGTTTATTAATGATCTAGTTTACAACCAAATAGCTCTTGCGTTCTGGTCCAGTTGGCTACATTGTGGTACAATATACTTTATGGAAAATATTTCTGTCAAAAGCAGCCAAATAAGCAAGTCTGTCTTTTATTTAAACTCAAAGTAAAGCTTTGTTGTCTTACCAGTGAACAGTGTATCCTTGTTACTTGTGTGCATGAGTTTTTTGTGATACATAACTTTCTGAAAAGGAGACTCAGAAAATATCAGTAAAAGAAATTCTTACCTGGTGCTGTCTTATTGGAGTAATGAGTGGTTTGCCTTTGATGTCAGTGCAGAGACTCTCAATGACTTTGGCCATCATTAGATCAAGGAGTATAGAGAAATTACATGCTAAAAAGGGTTGGTGGAGTCAAGTGGGGTATGTAGATGACTATAATGAAAAAAGAATTTCTAGAAGGGTGGTATCAGCAAATATTACTGGCTATTTTTGCTGAGGGGTTCGAACATAGAGTGAATTTCAGAAGAATTGCTTGGGCAAGCTTAGCAGCCAAGTGACACATGAACAACACCTTACAGTGTGTAATGACCAAAAGAGTCTGACATTCATAGTGATGGTAGAAATACATTACTCACTCTTGTGAAAATCTATTCTCCTAGTCACCTAATTCAATGGAAAAAAACCTTTACTACCCAACTTTTATTTTTCAAAAATGTTTTGAACTTTATACTGCTGCTGGAGGCCTCACCACGCTCTATCAGCATAAACTGTGGTCATATTATTAAGGAATCATTTTGCTTTCATTTGTAGTGTTTCTTTCAGCATTTGAGGAATGGATTGACTCGTGTTTCCTTTTCCTTTTTCCTTTAGCAGTGAAAGTAAAGTTGTCCAAGAAGAGATCAGTATTTGGTGATCAAGAGTATAACATTGAATGCCAAGTGGAATTCATTACCCAGGGCTCACTCTTGCCTTATGAAACTCAGAGTATGATACAACAATGGCTGCTAATCAATGAAAAATGTACACAGAGGATGACTCCAACCTATCGTCCCACGGTGTATCTCCTTGTGGGGAATATTGAAGAGGGCATCCTTTTAGTAAAACAAGTTTATCGTTGGCAGAGAAAGGACTCCCAGCTGACTTTGGCCACTCAGAAATGGAGATACCATAAATGCTTGTAAATATTTATCATATTATTTGTAAAAAGATGATTATACTTCTCATGCCAAAACTGTCTTGTAAATAGGAATATATTATAAGTGGAATGTAAATCTTTAATTTCATTTTAGATTGTATTATAAATTGGACTTAAACCCCAGTGTTATCAGGCTTTCTTTCTGTAGTGTTATAGATACATCAAGTTTGAACTTGGACAGCCATGTAAAAATATTTCTTTCAGTTATGGTAAAAAACTCCCAAAGTTGTAGTATGTGCAGAACCTGGCATAATCCAGTTTTAATCCATCAAACTGTATTTTTTTTATACCATCCACTCTACCATTTTCTCCAGTTACCTAAACTTTCCCTTGCTTAACGTTTCATTAATCCACCTCATTTTCTCCGGTTGGAATATCTCGGAAGGCGACAGCCCTCTGCTGGTCGCTCGTGCCGGAATCGGAGTGGAACAAAGAGGAGTAAGTAACTATAAACACGGTATGGTTGGCCCCAGTCACGAGAAGATTTGATTACTGGTCGTCATTTTACAGTGCCCGTCCTAAACTTTCCCTTGCTTAACGTTTCATTAATCCACCTCATTTTCTCCGGTTGGAATATCTCGGAAGGCGACAGCCCTCTGCTGGTCGCTCGTGCCGGAATCGGAGTGGAACAAAGAGGAGTAAGTAACTATAAACACGGTATGGTTGGCCCCAGTCACGAGAAGATTTGATTACTGGTCGTCATTTTACAGTGCCCGTGCTGACAGCATCTCAGAGGGGACACAGCATAGGCTAAGATTTGATTACTGGTCGTCATTTTACAGTGCCCGTGCTGACAGCATCTCAGAGGGGACACCTGAGAGCATAGGCTAAATGCAGATTTTGAAACTCTTCATTATTGTGTGACCATCTCGAATGTAACATGGTTTAATTGGGATATAAATCACATCCCTACTACTGAAAGGTCTCTTTTAATTTTCAGACACATTACAAGAGTCAATGTATAAACTTTACAAGTTTTCCAGTTGGTCTGCAGTGAACTAATGAAGTGGCAATACAAAAAAGTAAGTGAAATATAATAGTGGCCACACGATTAGTATCCTCATTGTCATGCAATACACTGACATCAAAGACTACTTGAAGATGGACAGAACTTGACTTCATTTTAGTTTTATAGGTATGTATAATAAATACGTATAATAAATTATGTAACAGGTGATTGATAATATATAAATTAGTAATGCAGTGTCTATTATGGCCATGTGTAACAAATATGGGGAAAGTTTGCAGGCATTTCTAGAAGTTGCAGCTGTAATGATCTGGGCTCCTGATACACTCCCCAAAAGTGCAGGTTTGTGTGCATGTCCTGGTGACACCTGCTCCATCACTTCCTACCCCGAACTGGGAAACTAGTTCCCAGAAAAAAAATCAAAACGGGAAAAATAAAATGTTGAAACAAATATTCAGTTTATATTGTAAACCGAAGTAACTGCTTAGAGTCTGTGCGGTGCCTGCGGTGTGTTACAGTGCACACACACGCGGCAGCACCGAACCCACCCGGGACGGGCAGGACACAGCAGCGCCGGGGCCAGGCTGAGCCTCCAGAGCACATCCTCGGCACTCTGCAGAGATGCAGGGGAATCCCTTTAGCCCAGGTCCTTATTTTATTGTTCCTTATGTCAGAGGACACCACACCACCCGAGGCTGTGGGATGTTTTGCTCTTGGGTCTGTTCCATACTAAAACCCTACAGCGCTTGGACTCGCCATCCTGCGTGGGGACCTCCGGCGGCGACGAGATCCCTGTCCCTGTTCTTGTCTCTGTCTCTGTCTGTGTCTCTGT
>NW_008687397.1:51147-63468 GCF_000695815.1 Acanthisitta chloris | reverse complement strand
GGAAACGGGGGCGAGGGGGAGGGGGCGAGGGGGAAAGCACAAATCCCGCTGTGTTCCAGGAGGATGAGTCACTTCCTCTCAGCAGCTCTGCCGAGCTTTATTTATTGCCGCTCTGTCGATACGAGGGCCAGCTCCCCTGTCCCTCCTCGGCATCCCCATTAATCAGGCGGGGCCGCTGGGGAGTCCTGCCCGCCGGGGCCTTCAGCTGTCTCCAGCTCAGTGAAATTACCTTGTGTGAAGACTTGTTTTATGAGAGATTGGTTTATTTGTAACTAAACTACTTCCTCTGTTATTTGATAAGCTCAAATATTTGCTACTGATAGTCAAAGAGTGTCACATTTATTATCCTGTTTCAGGCATTGCTTAACTTCTTTGTATTAGGCTTCTTTAACCCCTTTGAGGACAGCAGAAAGCAGGCTGGAAAAATTCCTTTTACTCATGCTTCAAAAAGAACTGGGGTTTATTCTGTAAGGGATGTGGCTTGATTAAATTAAGTTACTTCACAGTAATTCTTTATATGTTTAACACAACACTCAGCAGGGCTGACTCATGCTGTTTGCTAGAAATCCAAGATAATAGAAAAAGAAAAGTGAGCAATGCATTTTTGTATGTGAAACATCATGGTCTCAAGGATGGAGCACATATAACATTACTAAGTCCTATTTGCTATCTTGCCCCAGTGGCTATGTCACCTGTGACTCATTCATGCCTTGGTTTGCGTTTTATAAACTCTGAAAAACAGGTTTGCCTAGCTTTTTTATGTCATCTGATATCTCTGAAAAAGTAAAAGCCCTACAGCTTTAAGATGTGAGTAATATTTTTATACTAACTTACTGCCATACACTCAAATTTTCCCCCAGATTTTTTTTTTTAAATTTGGTGAAGGTCAAGGAGTTATTATTATCTATTCGTTTCTGAGGACTCCAGCAGCAAATCACGGTCCCAATACAGAAAGGTATTTGTATATGCTAGGAAGAACAAAAGTATTTAAGTGTAAGAGCAGTCTTTAGAAACCCCATCTGCCCATTCTGGCTCCTCAGTACTTCGTGCAAAACTTTCTTGGGTGCTTGATGTTCCAGTAGCATATATGCTGTAAGCAGCAGTGCTGTGCCTAATCTGAGCATTTCTGCTCCTGTCTGCCAAGACCACAGATTTCTATATCATTGCCCCCCAAAATGTATTCTCAAATGGATATAGGGCAGGGAAATGTAGAAACAACCTCTCTTTGTCTAATAAAGAGAAATAGGAGATCGGGATCTGGGGTTGTGAGATGGAGAGGGTCTTCGATCCCATTTGGTGCTTTCATAGCATCCCAGTTTCAAGACCTTGAGATACCTGAGGCCAGAGGAAAAGCCTTTTAAGAGAAAACCTGTGCCCTCCACACTTGGGGAGTGTGGTCATATTTCTCTAATGAAAATTAGAGAATGGTCATTATTCATTATTGAAGAATGGTCACTATTCTCTAATGGGGATGGTGTCATTCCAGGACTGCTCACGTATTTTGCACAGAGAGTCTTCAAGGCATTTTGTGTTGGAGCCAGCAGGATTTGGGGAAGAGCTTTGGGCTGAGGAAACAGCACTGTGCCCAAATCCTGTGGTGTGTTTGAACGCAGGAACAGCTTACTGTACTTGTGCTTGTCAGGGGCTCCAGTGAGCAAGTCCTGCTGCTCACAATACAGTACACTAAATCCCATCTAAAACTAATGGGACTGCTCTTATTAAAAAAAAAAAAAAAGGTGAAAGGGCTGATCTAAGAACAGGATGAGACTGTCTGTAAATCTCCCTCCTGTGGAGGAAATAGGAGTTCTGCAAAAAATATAGCTAAAGGAGACTTAGATAAAAATAGACCGGAATTTCATTTTCTCAGTCATTCTGGAGTACAGACATGAGTGAGCTTCTAAAAAATTTTTTAGACATGTGAATATTCAAGTGGAACTTTTAGCATTGCTGAAACTTTATAGCCCCTCAAAGTTCAGGGAACCTACTTCTATTTCTCTGTGAGTTAAAAATAATTGAAGGGAAATATGTGTTCACTGTGGTAACTAGGAAGGAAGTAATGGTTCCTTCCATCTCTGACAGATGTACAGATATATGCAACCACTCGCGCACTTAGAATCAGATATAGCAATCTCACTGCACATGGCGAGGTGTCTGATGTGAAGGGAAATATCAAGTCTATCTGAAAGGATAAAGATACTAATGCTGATTTAGGACTGTGGCCTTCCAGAGCTTTCTCAGGAGAGCTCAGGCCTTTTGCAGATGGCTAAGCTGATTCCTAACCAAGAGCCTGCTGGTGAGAGTCCAAATTGGCTGTTTCAGCTGAGGTTTGCCCTGGAAGTCAGGGACTGAGAACTGAGCCTGGGGAGACTGAAGGTTCATTAAGTGTGTGTTTGTCTTGGACTTTGACATGAAGATGCTGCTATTCCAGATGCAGCTGAACTCTTAAGGTTTAGGGCTTCTTATATAGGAGAAGCAAAGCTTCAGCTGGGATTTCTGTACCACAACAGGAGCTCACAAAGACAGCATTCTCCTTTGACATACCAGTTTAAAATAAATGCATTGTAAAATCACAATAAGTTGGATTTTTACAAGAATATGTTCTTTAGCTAATTGCAATTTTAAAAACAGGCATTCGTTCTAGATTTTGCCATGAGTTCACTAGAACACAGTTAAGCCCAGATAACTGGTGAATTTCTTTTGCATATAAGATTCAAGGCACAAACATATAATACTTAGCATGAAGATACTAGCGTCTTATCAACAATTACAAATTTAAAAAATGTCCAGAACTTACCTGCAAATTGAAGTGCACATCATTTTGTATTTTGCTACTGATCAAACAAATATTCCTCTCTTAAAACACCTAGAGTCCTCAGGCAGAACCTGTTTTCGGTGCTGATAATTAATTCAGTTAGAACAGCAGCTCGGGAGTGATTCTATGACCTAAGTTTCTTGAAAGAATTAGGTTCTCTCAAAGAAATTATTTTCTCTTTTATTGCAGCCAAATTCTCCACTAAGTACTTCATCTTGTTTTTATAGGTCTGAACTATATCTGTTGTTTCAATGACTAAAATAATTCTTTACATGCTCCTTCCAGACACCTTGTATATTTGGAACTTATTGAATGAGAACTGACCTATACTTTCAAAATATGAAAATATGTTTTGTTGAGCAGAAAAAAAATCACGTCCAGCTAAACTCATACTCTTCAAAAAAATAGGGTGGGTAAGTCCTACTTAGGATTAGATGCAGCTCTACCTGTGTGCTGTTTGTGCTCATCCCTGCATCTTTGATTTTTTCTCCTGACCCATGGCTACACCTGCATTTGACTGACCCTCTGTTCAGCAGATCTGTGTCTTTGCATGCATGAATACCTGTTTGCACTTTTTTCTCTTCACTGATTGCATTGAACTATTATTTTACAATTAAAAAATGTGTTAGGCAGTGGTGCAGAGCCTTCTCTGCAAATGGTGGAGACTAACACCTACAGCCAAGAAAAGACAGCCTAACTTAGTAGCTACTCATGTTCAGCATCTGTGCAGGAGCAAGTACTTTGATTTCCTGCAGGAGACAACCAGTTGAACTGAAATCTTTTGCTCTTCCAGACTCAGATGCCTTCAGCACCTGCCATTACACAACTGCAGCTTTGAACTGTGAATCATACCAATATTTTCTCCTGCTGTTTCTAGCACTCAGATCTTTATCACACTTTTACCTCTTCCATGGAAGGCAATGCCTGACAGGACTTCAGGTTCCTCAGAGTTGTAGTACACGCTTTGCTTCCTTTCGCCCTGATGGGGTAACTGCTGGAGGGTTGTTCATTGACACTTAACTCTGTCTAGATCTAAAATTCTTTCTGCTTTAAGATGGAGTAGAGTTCTTGAGCCTTCTCACACCAGAACTGTGCCCTGTCATTCATATTTGCAAAACTTCGTTCTGCCATGCTTTAATATTATCAAAAAGTTGAGTTTGTCACTAAGCCACACAGAAGATTGTTAGCAACTATCTAGCTGTTTAGCTACCATCTCAAAAGAAAAATAAGAGAGTTTAGAGTCCACACTGTGGCCACGTGTTCTGTTGACATTTTTTTCAGCTAAAAATGTCTTAAGTACTGTTGGGAGAAAATTTCAGCAATTGATACTGTAAGTGTCCTGCCAAAAAAAAAAAAAGGGAGTCACAATATACAAGTCATATATGGCACCAAGTGCACTGGCAGACTAAGACAAATATCTTAAACCAAATGGAAAGAAAAAGTATGATGAGTTCATGATCTCTGCTAGGAACCAAGGAAGAAAAGTTGATAAAGAAAGTGGAAGGAAAAGAAGGTGTGATTTGACTTGGAAAATGAAATAAGTAACATCTGAATATATGAACTCTAAATATACCTTCATAATGAATACATATTTAAAGACTGCTTGGATGCACTTGCCTAAGAGAAAGTAGTAAATGAGTTCTAAATTTTGTGGATGCAAGGCAGAATACTCTAATGTCAATGGAAATCACATATATATTCAAAGACAGCATTTTATCCATGATTCATCCATGGTTTATTTCAGTGCTTTGTTCTTACTGGGATTTTTCCTTGTGTATAAACCATGGTAAAATATGAAGGACTTAAACCCTTATACTGGGATTTATGACATATATGATAAGATATTGGAACATGCTGTACCATCCACTTTCCATAGTGGAAATCCTTCTTGTTACTTTTATCACTGCCTAGGAAGACCTGCTATCCTGTCTTAATTTAGGATTAATTGTATCTCTATACACTATTAGTACAGTAATGAAATTGATTTCATGTGCATGATTGTAAAATTATTTATGATGACACCATTTCTCAACCAATATCTTGGTGCTGCAAATTGCACATGAATGAATTTGCCAGAAATTTAAGGGGAAAAATAATCACCAGTTCTGTTAGAACTGACTTCTTCCATTGCAGTCAATGGGAATTTTGCCATTGACTTAAGTGGGAGTAGGATCAGACCCTTAATGCTGTGTATTTACTTTATTTAGGCCAAAAGACACACAGACACAGAGAAGACACTGTTCAAAGGTTGCAATTTTATTCTGTAAGCTTGCTGCTTTCTGGCAGTATGGCACCTTTAACAGAGCAAAATATTACAGCCTTAGGGATTGCTTTTGGCAGTATGCATATTATAGCATGAGGCAAAACAGTTACGGTTATGTTTTCAAAGATGTAATGAAATTTTAGCTGCTAGACTGAGAAGCCAGTTGGAAATGCTAGATTGAAAGCCTGCATGACTCTTGTTGGGAAGAGGCTGATTCTTAATTTTTTAATTTTCTTTTTATCTTTTTTTCTTTATAAATTAAACCTGTCTGGGTGACAGACAAGAAGGCGCACCTTGAGATCTGGATTCTTTTTCAGGGGTCTGCCCTGAACATCCTGTGTGACCTATGAGCCAAGAATTTAGTAGCTCTCTATTGCTGTGCTCTGTTTGTAAAACATGGATTACAATTCTTCCTTTCTTCTGTCCCCATCCCTTCCTGCTTAGCCTGTAAGCCCCTCAGGGAACAGACTGTCATTTATTGCATGTGCTCTTCCCCCCAGATCAGGGCCTTGGCTTTGGCTATGACCAGAATGTTTAAAATAGCAAAACAATACTTACTGCGCCTTTGTAGGAAATACTTATTTTGCATGCATATATTGATCTTTAATACAATTTATACTGATAATTTTTCCTTTGAGTGAGTCTGTTGATGTTTGTCTGACTGACTCACCTATCTACCAAGAGAGTTGGCACAACTTCAAGTCTCCAACTAGTCTTTCACAGCTTGTGCTTTCTGTTCTAGCCTCTCCTCTCCTCTAGGGTTGCTGTCAACTTCAATTACCCTCAGATAACAATGCATATATAAATAAACTGAGTATGTGCAATTACTCTAATCTATCTAGAACATTTGAGAGCTGCTGTACATCTGTGAACTACATTATACATGTCTGGGGAGGCTGGTTTGTGCTGAACATTGAAGGGACCATGTGTGAACTTAGCAATGGCAGGGTGCATAGCCCAGGGATCTGATACTGCACCAGATCTGGTACTCAGGCACTGTTAATTTGTGGAGAAGTGTGAATCCAGTGTGTCCAGGATGCATTGAATTTCCTGCTTCTGCTTAACTCAACTGTGTTTGAGCAAGAGGCTGGTAACTGGTAGGTTTATAAAAGCATTTAACAGCACTTAATCTGATCACTGATGTACCTTCACACTTCACTTCATATATGTATATGAAACACCTTAGTAAAATCAGTGAGCCATATTCATGCATAAAGTTTGACTTGTAGTTTGGTATCAATAGGAGAATGTGAGTATGTTACATTTGCTCTGAAAATGTTTCTTGGATAAACTCTCCCAGGGTTTTTAAGAAGGATGAGATGTCTTTTTTTCTGGATCCTAGCCTAGGATCCTAACAAGATGGGTGGTGAGCTACTTTGCCATGCCAAGAATGGTGCTGTTCTGGTATATGCTGAAGTATAGCTCTATGTGCTAAAGGAAAGAGTATGCAAATTTTAAGTGATCTTATTGAATGGAAGTGTGTTGATGACTTAGGCAGTTTGGTTTCACTTTTAGCAATCTAATTTATTGTTTATATATGGCCTTTTTTTTAGGGAAAAAAATTAGATCTAGCATCACTAAAACAAAAATGCAATTCCTACTAGAGCCTTTCAGGAATATTGAGGTCATACTTGGATATGTTTTGATTCACAGAAGAATGCAACAGTCATTTTTACTACCCCCTCCATATATCCTGTCACATCTGTTGGCAGTACTGGAAGGTCACATTGTTTATTCCCAGGTCACTCAACTCGTGAATATAGAAAATGAGGATTTATTTTTAGGGGTACATCTGCCTATGCACCAGGCATCACAGTCCTAAGGTCAGATGCCAGCTGGGGATAATGGGGAGAGCTCATACAGGTTCCAATTCAACCCAGGAGGTTGGTACCAGAAAGAGAGGCAGCACAATATCCACAGGCTGCAGCACAATGATTTCATTGATGTCTTTGAGCACTGTTCCTTCCATGGATTACTGATTTGATCTAAAGCAAAAGCCAATTTGCTTAATGTATTTTATAGAAAGAACAGAACCAGCCTTTCTTGAGGGAGAGAAAAAAAATCAATTCTTCCTATCTTTGGTGGTTTTCTTATCTCTGCATGCATGCCAACTGGGGACAGGATGAACACCATTGCCTTCCATGTCACAGGTTAACACTAAACAGAATGGACCTGGTGCTCAGACATATTTCTATTTACTGTAAATTATTTCAGAGGGTTGAGGGTGGCTTTGGCAGTGCAGAGACTGTTTGTGTGCCCTGGTACTACTCTGTGGTCAGGCCATGGATATACATAAACATAGCAAAGCTCAGTAACATATATACCATGTGTCTTATCAACATTTCCAGTGTCTCCAGAACTATGCAAAAGATAGGAATAAAAGAGTAATGACAGTGTTGTGGGGTTTTTTTTACTGAAAAAATAATAGTTCTTCAACCCCAATAGCACAGCTGTCAATGCTCATATGCCTCTGTTTTATTATGTAGATCTGATACTGTTAAAATGTAGAACCCAAATCCAAATGGATGTCTGGATGAGGTGATTCTCACTTGCATCAGTCATGAAAAGAAAATCATTTATTTGTTCATTTTGTACATAAGAGCATTTTACATTCTTGGTATGTTCAGGAAAAAGAAGCTCTAAACATTTCCTAGCATTAGATTGTTCCTTAGGGCAAGAAGTTTTTATTGTTACTTAGTGTATAACACAAGCCTAGAACTTTATTCTCTCACTTCTGGAGTTACAGTTCATGTTGCTTTTTCCTAACAAAATAGGCTTAGTGACCTTTAGTCCCAGACTTTGAGGTTGTCAGCTTTTCAGAAAACAAGACTTGTACTTCAAATTGTGATAAGTACTGGACTCTCATAGATTCACTTGCAAAATCTATGCCAGAATTATTCTTCTCTCAGTAAGTGCTAGAAGTCAAGCTACTACGTAAATTGTAGAGAGAAATCAAGTTTCCCATGCTGAGACCTGCTGTGATGGACTATATGATCACTAGTACAGAAAGTCACCAAAGCCACCTAATACTCCATTTAGTCTGTAATTATTACCAATACTTGGCAAGAGTCTTGCAAGCGGCTTTCATTTATTCTAGTGCAGCTCACTAACAGTGCAGTCATTGTGCATCACCAAAATTTTACAAGTAATATAACTGCCACTATTTTGGTGTCTCATTCAGAGTGAAAAGTATGTTGTTGTAAAGTACTTTACACCAAGTTCATTTTCCCTGTCCTTATTTTATTCTTCAGTATTCAAAGATGTGTCTGTATTCCTAAATAATTCTTTTCACTCTACAGTGTTTACACCTTTCAGGCATTTGTATGCTTATGTCTCCATGTTTAAGAGTCCTTGCCCTACAGGCCAGATTTTCTGGTTTTGCTGCAGAAATTCAATGAAGCAAAACCTGGCAGCTTTGCATAGTTCTGTACGTGTACAGTACTGTAAGTCTTCTGTAGTGTAACTATAGGTTATACCTTGTACAATATCATAGCTTTCACAGTAACTTTCATTGCTTTTGGCATATTCATGTTCAATATTCTTCACAAACTATTTATCTAACCTACCAGGGAATACTTTGTGTGACAAACTACATTTTAGTCTGTAGTTTTTCCTATAAACATGTCAAATACACTGCTTGTCTCTTTTTTAAGTACTGGCTATCTTTAAAGTTGTAAAACAAATTATGGTTATCAGTTTTCCTGGAGTGTTTTTATTCTCTTTAAAGATAAAACTAAGAGGGAAAGAATCAAAACAGCCTCCTTTATTCCAGTAAAACATCTTTCCAAATTGCATTTAAGAACTCACTTGCAAAAAAAAACCCCTGTGCTTCTGCAAGGAAGCTCCCAGAAAGAGCTGGAGAGCTTTAGAGGCCTACAGCCCACTCTTCTCAGCAAGCATGGATTTCTGCATGTATTTCCAGTTTTTCATGACAGATTGAGTGTCTGTCATCTCTGGACAAGATGAAACTCTTAAATGTTCACCAGTGTCATGGTGTTACTGTGAGCATGTTTCAGCTGTGACAGGGTAATAACCTGCCTAAGTTATTATAGACACTGATGGAAAAAAGAAAAGCTCTAGATACTCTTCTCAGCAAGCATGGATTTCTGCATGTATTTCCAGTTTTTCATGACAGATTGAGTGTCTGTCATCTCTGGACAAGATGAAACTCTTAAATGTTCACCAGTGTCATGGTGTTACTGTGAGCATGTTTCAGCTGTGACAGGGTAATAACCTGCCTAAGTTATTATAGACACTGATGGAAAAAAGAAAAGCTCTAGATTTACCCAGTCACCACACACTCTTTCTTTCCTTATTTTTCATTCACATGAACCTGTTCTTCTCTGCTGAAAAAAATTAAATAATTTAAACGACTCACAAAGGTGAATCACATAGTACAAACCCTTCTCTGATGAAGCAATATCCCTTGGAGTTATTCATGCAGCTCAGAGAGAATAAACCGCAGTATTCTGAGTTGTACTGTTTTCCAGGAACCTGTGAATCTTCTCTTCACCCCTCTAAGATCTACAAATTGGCAGATAATTCAGCAGACATGGCACACTGGGTCTTGCAAGCTTGTATGTTGCATCAGATGAGTGCAGAAAGACTGATGTCATCTCTATCCAATTTTTATACAAGTGACTTGGAGATCATTGAACTACATCTGGATTGAACCCAAATGAACCCAGAGCTGAACCTCTGTGATTTTGGTGGAGTCAGGTCTTATAGAACATCCTCTTTATCCTCAGGATTTTCCTTCTGAAGGTCATGGAAGAAGGCTTATGTTCATATTTCACTGTCTTTCAGGCAGTGTTCAAAATTCCTGAGGCATACAGAGAGTTTTACAGGGGGAATGGAGCATTTATAGTAGTCATCAGTGTACATTCCTGAAAATAAAAGCACACAGTAGTCATCTTTCTTTTCTGCCACTTCCCATTACTCTGTGATACTTAGACTAATTTGGTTTAGTAGAGCATATATGGAAGATTACTGTTGTTCAGTGAAGGGCTACAGACACCTGGACACTCAATTTGATTTTCAATTGAATATAAATGCTGAATTAAATATAAGAAACTGTGAAAGGCAGAGTTCATTGCCTTTTGTCAGACACCTGGTCTCTTGTCAATCCTATCTATATACATATAGACCAATAGTTTATGAGTGCAGCTGCTTCCTCCTTAAGTAGATAGCAAGTCCTCAAGGCAGTGATTTAAGTTTCTTTTGGTGCTACTTCTAGAGTGAAAAGTATGTTGCTGTAAAGTGCTTTTTGTGATTTAGGTTTCATACTGGTTGAATTGCACTCAAAGAAATAATTTCTCTTTACCATGTATGTTACCTAGGACAAACTTAGGTACTTGAATTATGTGGTTAAAGTTGGATAGGATGAATTTGTGGCGTAAGATACAAAGGTATTTCAAGATTTTGCAGAGTAAGGTATGCTGTCTTTTAAGAGTATACTTTGTTTATTTTTAATACAAACACCCCAGAATTAACAACTCTGGCACACTAAATAATTTTGTACCCTTTGCAATCTAATAATTCATGAGGTTTGTACTACATGTAAGTAAGCATAACAATTGACTCCTTAGAAATTGTCAGAATTATGCTAATCACTCTAGTCCAGTTTCCTATATTAAACTGAATTGTTCTCGTCCCCAGATGAATGTGAAAGAGACTTCACTTCAGATAGCTATGGAATAACTTGCCTGTGGAGACAAGATATTCTGAAACATTCCATTTAGCAGTATGTCGTATGCTTTTCAATAGAACAGCTTAAACTGCATAACATAACATAATTTTTTGCCCTGTCCTTTTATCAGTAATGTTGAATTTCTACTCTTTATGATATTTTGTGCCAATAAAGTTCATAACCTAACTAAGCATAATTTGCAAAGGAATTTTCTTTTCTCAATTTTTGGAAGGTTTTTTTTTGTTAGTTTTTTCCTTTTTGTTTTTGTTTTGTTGTTTTTGGGGGGTTATTTTTGGTTTTTGTTTGCTTGTTTTTCGTGTAATGACCACTTGCCCTTGTGTTAACAAAAAGAATGAAAAGAAATGGTTGGTATAATTTTACTCTAATGTTTATTCACATATCTTTATCATATCACTTCTCTTTATCATAACTACATTCCCACTTTGAAGTTCACTATTCCAGTCTTTTCTTTGAGTCTGTTTTTGCTGTCTATGAGCCTCATGTTACATTTTGGCTTTTCTGGATTATGAAAACTCATCTTTATTTTAAGTAATTGGGTTTTAGTTATGAATGTCTGAATTAGATGAAATTATTCATTTTATTTAAATTTTTGCAAGCAAGGATAAATTAAACTTTTACCTGCTACTTTGAATGGCATTTATTAGGTAGGCATCTGTAGAAAATCTATAGCATTCAAGGTTGGGGTCTTTTTGTCAGTAGCATAAGCTTAGCAACTCTCATATTTATAACTTTGATGCTTGCTGTAGACTTTTTAGGCAATCATGTCAAATAAGAATTACACATGTAATGCTGTGACAGACAGCTGAATGTTGAAATCACGTCTGTACTGTCTCTCCCGAAGTTCTGAAGGAGGTAAGATTAGCTTTCTTTTCTGAGTGCTTAAGCCTGCATAAAACAAGTTTCAAAATAAATCAAATGTTTATTTTTATCAAATATATAAATCAATCTCATGTTGTGATTATCACACCTAAATATTCACTGATACAGCACAAGGCACTGGTAAGGAATTCCAGAGCTTTATTGTTTTGGTCGCTGCTGCAGGTGGTGTGTGCCCACCCATGTGTGCACACCCAGATGCAGTTTTGGGGCACAGGAGTACTATTGTGGAGCATTGGGCTTCAACCACAGTATACTGACTCTGTGTACCCACCTTTGGGATACTCTCTATTCCTTGTGATGATTATTTACATGAACAACTCAGATATTTTTGTTTCCTCCAGGCCTAAGAAAACTTGCTGTTACTGTCATCTGAGCTGATTTCAACATTTTTCTAGTGTAAAATTTCTTTTTTCCACATCATTGTTGCTCTCATATTCAAGTTAAATCATGTTTTCCTTTTTGTAAATAACAAGAATGTAACAACAAAGTGGGAAATGGGAAAGAAGCATTGCTCATCCTGTCATTTTTCATGCTGTGGAAATTTTGCTTGATATATTTAATAACAGTGCTCTTCACTCTGGCCTCCATGGGGCTGCATGGTGCTGCAGCAGTTTTGTTAGAGTTGAGGACTCGAGAGGCCGCAAAGTTTCACAGGGA
>NW_008687397.1:41523-51127 GCF_000695815.1 Acanthisitta chloris | reverse complement strand
TTCCTGTAGGCATATATGTCATGACAGAGGGTAAGAGCAAGGAACCTGAATTTCTTGCTGTGAATGGTCTGACCTGTAGCATGTTGGCAATCAGAAAGCCTGTACTACCACTTGCATGTGTTCAGGCACAGCTTCAACCCTTAAACTTTTGTTGGTTCCCTGGTTCATCTCCTTGATGCAACAATGTAGACTTTTCTCCTTGAGTATGGGAAAATGTCAATTGTGGGCCAGAGGTTTGGAAAACACACCCTATTTCTTACTTGGGATTTTTCTCAGGAAAAAATGCACCTGGGGCTGTAGGTCCACAAGAGGGTATAACACCTTCTGACTGGGAGATTCATGTGTGGAGGAGGGAAGTACGAAAATGTTTGAGAGAATTTCCATCACTATGGTGTGATTGGGTTGTCCATAAGCTGCAGGGACATGCCATAATTAGGCTGGAAAGAGTTTAAATTTCTTCATCCAGACTCTCTTTTATATCTATTTTCTTTGCCTCTACCCGCCTTTTTCTGGGGTTTGTTTTTCTTGTTTCTTATGGCTAAGTTTCCTACTCTGTGTTGGATTTCAGCCAAAGCATGTTTTTATAGGCTGGGAAGAACTTTTCCTACATTACAGACTGGCATCTAGTGGGTGCATGCTAGTTGCCTTCCTATGAGCACGTAGGAAGCCTGTTCAGAGAGGGGATGTTGCTTTATCAGAAGTTCTTTATTACAATCATAGAGCTGTTGTTCCTAAGAAGCTAATTGATGTAGTTATAATTAATGATGCTTCTCATCCCTCATAAATATTTTTCCTCTCTTTATGCATAATAACTCTGTTTTTAATAATCTTTAATTACTTTCTGACAGTTCCTGGCTATCAACTTTTCCTTCATTTAAGAGTTTCAGTATTACAGCTGTCCATTTCTTTCATTGCCTTATGGCTTTTGTTGCTGAAGGCAGTATTATACTGCTCCAGAAACGTCCTGTTATAGCTTATATCACCATCTATAAAGATGCTTGGCTTTCAGATGGCTTTTGGAAGGCCTTTTCTAAGGCCTCTCTTATTTCTACAAAAAATGAGTCTGTCACCTTGGCTTGCTGAGTTCCTCTTTACTATTAATGAGCTCAAACTTTAGTCCTATTTCTAAAACCCTGAAGTGAAGTGCAAGTGAACTGCTTTGTATTCAGTCACCATTCTTTCACCCTTTTGGTTTAAGCAATCCTACAAGTTAAAATGGCCTAACAGCACAGCTCCTGAGGTCATTAGTACACAAAAAACTGTCTACAGTGTCAAAATGTTCTCCTTATACAGGAATATCAGTAAAAGCATTTGGTATTATGCTATTCCTCCACTGTGGAGTGTTACGCACACAGGGTACATTTCAAAGAGATTGAAAAATATTTAGGTATATTTGGATGTTTATTGATGTCTTTTGCTGTTGCCAGTGTTTTGCTGTCCCATGTTAAAAGGAGACATGATGGAAAGCAACAAAATCAGATTCATGTTGGACACACAAAAGCCGTTGAATGCACTTTCTTTTACCAAAGGCAATGTCATGAAAATTATCAAAACTTCTGTTGTTTACACAGTAGACTTTTTTTTATATTGGTTACTTGACTGGGATTTATTATTTTTAATGCTCCTATAAACTATATGGATATAGAATTTTCCCAGTGACAACTTTTTAGTGAGGAACTATATTGTGCGAGCAATAAGCTACAATGTTTACAACTCCGATTTACACAATTTGATGTACATTCATAACTAGAAGGTTCGGTAAAAATTTTGCTTTTGTTTTCTATAGCGTTTAGTTTTATGTCAGTAAGATCATTAACTTTGTAACATGAATTCCATATGCTGAAAATGTTGGCAGAAAATACACTACCTTAAATCTGATAGAAAAAATGTGATACAGTTAATCCATAAACTTCTTTAACTTTCATCTTCTATACCGAGGAAAAGTCCAACAGCACTCAAGAGATTTTGCCAGACCCTAGTTTTATTGCCATTCATACTGCAGTTCCAGGGAACTTGTACATATTTCTAGGAAGTACTTATTACCAGTTTCAAAGAACTTTTTTTTTAAACCTTGAAGGATTTGAGCATTGATTCTATAAAGAAAAAAACACCAGGATATCAAATACAATTAATGTATTGTTTCTGACAACTGATAACTTGTATGTTAATGAACAGCTTTAAGCCACCACAGTCTCCTTCCTTATCTGAATGACTTTATTCTCTAATGTTGTGTGTTGGTACTTCTCATATCTAACATTTATGTGGAAGGACTGGTTAAAATTTGGCCTTCTTTGTGTCTTGGTTATTGTTGTGACTCGATCTGTGTGTGCATGGATTAGCACAATAACACTGCTAGTATTATCGGCATGTCAAATCAGGGGAAAGGGATACCACAGGCTGTCAAACATTCTCCTGCCAAGGTCAGCATCTAGAAGGTTATACTGAGGAAAATACATGCTATAATGTCCAGACAATGTAGTCTGACTTACTGATGAACCTGTTGCTTCCTTTTTCAGCTCATTGGAGTGGGAAGCGGAGAAAACAATTCCACAAATCTACGTGAGAAGGGCCTACCAAACACTGCTCAGACATAATGTCTAGTCTGAGCTAGGAAGATGTACCTACATTCACCATGGCCCCTTATCTCCTTTCGTCTTTCACCTACTTATAAAACAGAGCTTTCCACAAACACATGGGATAGAGCTGTACAGAAAAATGCACACAATTTTTACTTCTTTTCTGAGATAAGGGGTCAGATGCCTACATTTTTCCGTGACTTTTAAAAAAAGACATTTTTCTTCTGCATTTGTTTCTAGACAGGCCAACTTTATACAACAATTCAAACAGCATAGGTTTTGAAAAAATGTAAAAGTTTTGCATGATATAATGTCCATCTGTTAGTGAAAAATGCATTGTTTGTATGTTTTCAATGAATCAGTTTTCTAAAGTAAAAAAGCAAAGTGCAGATTTGGAGGTTTGTGAAACTTGTAGTGAAAAGTTTGCACAGCCCTGTGTAATAGTAACTTCAGCTTGACACAGCCCAGTTGTTCTGGTTCTTTATTTCAGGCTTCTTTATTACATGCACCTGTTTCAACTAACTTCTAGCTGTTTCTGAAACTCCTGACTGGCCTGTAGCCAGGACTTTCTGCATGTTCCCACAGTTAATATGATCTAGGTCTTTGGAGGGTTCATGGGGATGTGGATAATACGAAAGTCCAGACAGATAAAAGCTTTCCCCTTAATTCTGCTCAGCAATAGATTTGCCTGTTTACTTCTGGTCTTGCTACCAAAATTTTTGGGAGAAGAGATTGTTCTTTGAAAATCTCTCCTGCACAGGCTGTACTTCAAGTTCACAACAAGTTCAGGGGAGTGTTGCACCGTTTTGGATTTCATTACAACCAATTCATGCAACTCTGGACTATCCTGTCCATCCAGTTCCATGGTAAAAAGTGTGGTCTCTAATGACATCAACAAACAAAAATGACCAGCTAATTTAACAATAAGTGCACTATGCAGTTGAATGTAAATGTAGAGATACATTTTCTATTTGCACTTTCCTGTTGGTTCTGGGTAAGATTAGGTAAAGTAAAGCTTTAATAAGAAAATATGATATGGTCACCTTGTTTCAGGGAAAAATGAGGCTTTGTGTGAGCACTTTGTGGCTGTAAAGCAAGAAAAAGGGTAACAAGCTCTCTGGAGAAGGGTTTGCGCGCTGAGCTGCAGTATCCACAACTGGTTACCATCTTTTTGTCTGCAATAGCCACATGCAAAAACATGCCTCCCTCTCTAGCAGGAACCCACAATTTCAGCATCTCCTCAAAAACTAAAATTGGGATAAACCTTCATGAAATTAATTATTAAGCTTTGCTCTCATAAATTCATTTTTAACAGAAAAACATTAAAAATTTGTTTAACCGCTTGCTAGAATTTTTTTTTCCAAAAGGCACAAATGACATACATTTTAATGAGTCTCAGGAATATTTTTCAGAAAACTCACCACATTAGAAAGTTGCAACACACATTTATACATCTTTTTAGAGGCTTTTTTCTTTTAAAGCAATGGAGATATCAATCAAAAGGAGCAGACAGGCTTTAACTGCAGGCATGAAGGGAAGCACTTAATGGGGTATTTTTCCATTCTGCAGCTCTGTGGTTGCATGAAAGCAAAATGTGATACTTGGTGAGATCAGAAAATCAGAACCTGAATCAATAATACTGCAGTTGTTTTGGGGAGGACCTGTTTAAAGAAACAGCAGCAAATTGAGATTTAATGGAGTTAAAGGAGAAAAACTGCAGTGTAGTTATAAGAAGAGTTTACTTCATTCTTAGCAAACATACTTTACTAGTCATTTGGGAGAAAAGAGTATCTATCTATCTATCTATCTATTGCATGCTGAAACATTTCTAAATGCTATAAAGCCCTTAGGAAAAAATAGATTTTTCTAAAGTCTGTAAAGTAAATTTGCTTACTGAATTCTACAAGTACTGAGGAATTCATAAAGTCAAAAAAGATGGGTTGGGCAGAGGAAAAAAATTAAACATTTCTGAAAGTTAAATTATATTTTATTTTGCACTAAAAGCATTATTATTTAATTCTGTCACCAGCTCCATGCAGAAATAAGCCTAGTGGGAAATGAAAGAGCTATATTTTGAACTTCACAAGCAATCAGCTTGAGATATGTGGCCTTAGAGTGCTGGAAACATCTCATTCACTGTAGGTACAAATGGCCTTTGACAGAAGCTGGGTGTCTCCTCTGGCATGCTGTTCCACTCCTTGCTGTGGGTTACCTTCTGCCAGACAAGCTGGTGGAGCATGGTTTGCTTTGCTCCCTGTTCTGGCCACTGTTTACAGTGTTTTTAAAAAAAAGATGGGTTTGATATTAAGATGATGAGAAGTGGGGTGATAGTGGTGTCCCATTTTGGCTGCTCTGGCTGCAGACCGATAACCAAGAGCTTTGGGCCAGAGCATCTTCTCAGCGAGTCACTGCTGTAGAGGATTGGTGAGACCAGACAAACCAGCCAGAGGACTGCTACTGGTGACCAGTGGTTTCTGCTCAAGATTTCCTGAGATTCTGGGACCTTAACCTCATTTTTGATCCGTGGGGAAGAGTGTGTATTCTGCCACATCCCTGCCAGCTCTCTTTCTACCTGTGTGATCATTTCTCATTTTGTTACTTTCTGCCTTACCTAGACTAATCCTCCTCCCACAGTCTCCAAGTCCATTTCATTACAGCATTTCCCCACTGTTACGCTCATTCACCCCTTCCCCTTCAGTTCTTTATTTTCTTTCTCTTTTTTTCTCCTCAAGCAATTTCTGCAAGTAGACCTTCTTTTGTCAACCCATCCTGAGTCTCATAATAATGGAAGCTGAAACATTAAAGGTCTGTTTATTGCTTGCAAACCTTTAACATCTTTAGTGTCCCATGCTGGAGAAATGCAAGAGCTGTAGGTTCTTTCTTTTTTTCTCCTTATTTGAGGGCCACTTCTATTTATTTGTCTACTTTCTTGCTTATTTGTCATCTTCTAATGGTTTCTTTAGAAAAATACTTCAAAATTCAATATTAGAAGGTTTCCTAAGGAACAGAAATATGGGGGTTGCTCATCAATATTTAGCCAAAGGCTACTAGACATGGTTACCTCAAGGCTTACACAAATACATGTCTCCCATGACAGCGTTGGATCCTGTGCCTAAATATTTCTCCCTGTTCCTACATTAGTGATACATCTAGACCTGTAAGAATTAAGGATGCAGAATTAAGAATCAATAAAAGATTAAGCATTAATATACTTTCCATCCATATGTAGAACTATTCATTATTGTTGTTTCCTTTTCTTTCAAGTGATTTTTAGTCTGTGTTATTTGAGATCAAAATGTTATACACATTCAGCATCTGCAAAGGGTAACATGAGATGACTAGATTGAAAACTATAGAAAATAATGTTTACATACAATGAAAAATGTTTCCAGAAATAACAGGACATCAGAATTACAGAAATATATTTTGAATTACAATTTCATCTTTCTGTTCAACTTTCAGGTGACTGTTTTGCTTTAATGCCTTATGACAATGAAGAGGTACTATCAGGTTTTAAAGTGTGAAGAAAAGGAGTTATGTGAGCACAATTATGAATAATAAATTACCAAACTGTACTCCAAATGAGCTGAAATATTAAATGATTGGTGGAAAACCTTAATAGCAATTTGTATTTAGAAAGTGCTGTTTCAGAAAATGAGGCAAATATTTCACATACCAAATCTCTAGTGATCTATCAGCATAGATTTTTATTCAATTATCATGCTTTCAGCTTTCACATATCCCCTCAATGTCTTTGTCTTCTCCAGATTTCTAAGGTCATTTCTCTCTCTCCCTCCCATTTTCCATAAAACCAGAAAAGTAGCAAAATTTGCTAATAATTCAGTGCTCTTTAAGTTCCCTAAAGCAGGTAGATACAGAGCAGAAATATGGTGAGCTCTAATTACTCCAGTATAAGCAATACAGCTGCAAATCATGTTTCATGGTAAAAAGTAAAAATAATAATTAAAAAATCGAGCAATGCACTTTCTGGAGAACTAAACCATTGTTAAGACCATCAAGTTTGCATGTTTCCAGAGGAGTTGATGGTGTCTTAGTAGGCAGAATATAAGCACAGTATGCAATGTCTATTTGACTCTTTTAAACAAAGATGATTTGAGGGGGCGAAAAATTGACATGGAAAGAACTGCATAGATTACTTGTCTGCACTCAGTTAATTCTAGGTGACCCAAAATGGGTGCTGTCTATTGCAGCCTACACCTGTGGCTCTGGTTACTTCTTCGATGTGCGGCAGTGGGATGGGGGATGGATGGTTTCATGATCTATATCCAGTCACAGTTTAAGGTAAAATAAAACATAAACATTTTTATTCAGAGGAAATAGGTAACACGGGACATTTTTTATATTTTGTTTCACACAAAAAAAAGGATGTTCCAGATCTTTCCTACCTGGTCCGTTTCGGGGCCAATGACTTCAACATTCCTGGGAGTACAGACCAGCTTTTTGAGGGAATGATGCTCTCACACAAAATCCTATGAGTTCAGATTCTCAGGGACCCTGGGGCACAGCTTTATTCAAACACCCCTGGCTGCAGATCTCTCCTCTTGGACAGTTATTTGAACCACTAGTATATTATATAGATATATGTCAAACCCCTGTCTTCCAGAGTGATAGGAAGGCTTAAGACATACTCTTTAATGTCTTGCTCAGTCCTAAGCAGTTCATGCTGGCTCTTGAGAATACCTTGTCCATCCATGGTCAATAGTATGGAGGTGTTAGGATGTCTCATTCACTGTTTTGATTTCCATTCTGGTTACTGGGTAACTAAGTTTTGGGCTCACAGTATTCAGGATCTCTTACTGGATCACAGCTGTATTTCCATAGAATAAAAAAAAAAAATTAACCAAAGCTTCTACAGATTCTCAGTCAGTAGAAAATGAGTTACAACTTCTGCTTATACAAATAATGTTCAATTAAGTATTCTTCTTGCCTAATTCTAAACAATTTCACATAAGCTTCTGAGTTTCTCAGCTAGAAAAATATCATCAGCAATTATTGTTTTGCACAAACTGGGAATGTTATGTAGTAGAGAAAATCAGAAACAATACACCTCCTCCTGTCTCCAACCCTCTGACATGTTCAGAGATCTCAGTGACATGAAGTATGCATAATTAATCAAGAACCACTCTCTGAGAACACTTTCAGCATGTTTGCCAATGGAAGTCTGCAACCTACTACTAAGCAATTTCTCATGGCAAGGTCAGGGATCAAATAACAGGTGGCTTAAATGATCCAGCAGGCAGATAGAAGACTTGCCTCAAAAGGACATGTTACTTTTTCTCCTTGCATCTCTAGCTTTGTCAATAGAACAGCTTCTTATTTTGTGAAGAAAGGCTAATAAAGACAGTCGAATGAAAACTTTGGTGAGATAATCATCTTTAGGGCAAGTGCTCTAACTGAAAAAAATAACCTAATTTATTCATATTCATATATATATGAAGATTTGGTGATGTTTTGCCTTTTCTTTTAAATATATATATAAACAATTTGCTAACAAAATAGACCCTTGGAAAATGAAAATTCTGCATCTAAATTATATTCATATTAGTAAGGTTGTTTACTGAGATTTAAAGTACTTAACATCAAGTTTTAAACAGTAGTAGATGGGACCTTCTAGTGACCTCTTATGAGTTCCTTCAACAATCAATCCAGGTACACTTTTCTCTCAGCTCAAAGTTGGCAGAAGGATGTGCCTCATTCACCCCAGTCCATGGAAAGCCCACAGTAAAGCCAGGGGGGAATGCGAGCGGGAGGGAGTGGAAGAGAGAAAGCAGTGCACACTCACTGTACCCACCTCTATCCTGAGCCCTGTGACACTCAGGGTGCGTAGAGGAGTCTTGAGGGAAGGACTGATGGTGGAGTCTGGGAGAGGAATGAAGAAGAACTGTTGGTTTATTGGTTCTCTTTGTTTCTCATTACCCAAATCCATCTTTGTTTTATCTTGCCACTAAGTGGCTGAGGCTGTGGATAGTTGAGATAGCCCTCTTAGGAAGGGAAGATAAATAAGGTCCTCAGTTCCCTGTGAGACTGGTGTTCAGTATCTGCTCAGCTAGGATAAAGAGAGCACTGGAAAAGGCAATCTTGCCATAATGGACTATGTGTTGGGGGACAGACTATGCAATCCTAAATCAAAAATTTTAACAATTGATATAAAGTCCATATTTCCTTTACTTGGCTCAAATATACAGTCAGGCACTGGCCTGGAGCAATGAAAGCCCTATGTACAAATGGGAAATCAATAGAAACAGAGCCTAGTAAAGGTTGCTTAGGGAAGGGAGAATAAGGAAACAGAACAATATACACTAACAGTATTCCCTTTCTGCAGTTAAGGGAATTCGTGAGTCAGAGGACAAGCCAGTAAAGCATCTATCCTCCACAACTTTACCCAATTATTGCATTCAACTGCACATTTGCCTCCTTGTCTTCCTGTGGTGGCAAATTTCAGCAATGTACAGAAAGGAAAAGAAAAGAGAAAAGAAAAGAAAAGAAAAGAAAAGAAAAGAAAAGAAAAGAAAAGAAAAGAAAAGAAAAGAAAAGAAAAGAAAAGAAAAGAAAAGAAAAGAAAAGAAAAGAAAAGAAAAGAAAAGAAAAGAAAAGAAAAGAAAAGAAAAGAAAAGAAAAGAAAAGAAAAGAAAGAAAAGAAAAGAAAAGAAAAGGACCATGAATTTATTTTAATTTTTTGGCTGCTATTTTTCACTATGGTGTTTTTGAAGCAGGTGACCAGATGTAGCAAAAATGTCCAAATGGGACTATGATGTTGATTTATAGCATGGCGTAAGGATGTTTTTATTTTGTCTTTTACTATTTTTCTAGGATTTTCTAACATTAAAATTTTATTTCTGTAGCTGCTTAGGGTATAAATGTTTTTTTCAATCTATCTGTAATGACTCCAGTGTCTCTTTCCTAGGTGATAATACATAGTGGGAAATGTATATTTAGTTAGGTTTGTTTTTCTCCATGTTTCTTTCTGCTTATTCAGATTGAATTTCACCTGCTGTTTTGTTACTCAG
>NW_008687397.1:0-41504 GCF_000695815.1 Acanthisitta chloris | reverse complement strand
TGCTGAATTTCTACTCAGTCAGCTTTGACTGTCCTCAACAGTTTTGTGTCATTGGCAGGCTCTGCACCTGAGTGTTCTCCCACTTCTTGTGTCAGTCCTGAATATACTGAACACAACACACCACTGAGCTGATCCTGTATTTACACCTAGTGTTTCCAGGTTCCTGAGTGGTTAGGGATCTCTCTGATAGCAGTCTGAGTCATGTGCAAGGTCTTTCAACTTTCCCATCATCAGATTCCTAAAAACTTTAGAAGCTTCTCACCTTTTTTCTGTTAACAGTGACAATCTTGGAAGCATTTTCTATGTCCTTAATCATGTGAATATTGTTTTTACAATGAACACTGCCTTTACTGACAGCTCTTGAGCAGGAAACTCCAGAAGGTATTCTGGCAACATGAGAAGCAGTTCTCGTGTGTAGCTTGCCAAAAGTCTAAAGAAGAGAAGAAATTTAAGAATTTTAATACACATATGCTTTTATTTTTAGCTGTTTTGGGGTTTCTTTTCTTTCAAAATAAGGCAATAAGTGAGTTGACTGAGGTGACTGTATCCCCACAACCCAGAAGGATAGAGTCTGCAGTCTTTTCTCTTTAGATGACAAAAAAAACAATGGAAAAAGAATGTACCTTAAGTCCTTCACTGTGAACATCTTTATTCTGTAGTATAGGCAGTATAATAGAAACAGGAGAAAAGGGCATTCAGTGGTGGCTGGACAACATCTAAGCAAATTATAGTAAATTTTTTTCAAGATACCATAGCTTTAGTGTATTGCTGAAGTAAGAGTCTTTAATTTGTGGGAGTTGGCATAAATAAGAATCTATCCCAGCATTTGTGGTATTCCTCCCTCACAGAATTGGGCCCATAAGCATTAGTGAAATATTTATTTTTGAACATTTACAATTAAAGGTCCTGTCTTCCCAGAAAATTATCAGAGTAAACTATATTCTTCCCAGAATACACACATTGTAGATACAGACTTTCTTGAAAGGAAATATTTTATAATTATTACCAAAATCATAACTGTGTGCTTTCTGGGAACAAGAGAGCACTGGAAAGAAACCAAGTGATGTATTTAGATACTTTACATGCACAGCAAGGCTGATATTTTATTTATTTTAAATACATTTTTATAAATGCTGGGCATTAAATTGTGAGAAGGTAAGAATTTTCACTGCCTTTTATAAATTAATGAAATTTGGGGCTGCTCAGCAATTTGCAGATTTGGATTCCAGTTATATGGGGTCTTACATAGCCAGCTACTGAGCTGAAAAGGCTTGTTTAACTGAAAGATCAAGCTGAAAGAAAAGACTTGTTTAGAGTATGCCAAAGAGGTAAAATGAGGAGAGGTTTTTGGGAAGAGATTACGGATGAGTATAATTAGGCGAAATATCAGGAAAACACTTTCTAATTGTGAGGTTTATTAACCTCCAGAACAGTGTCTCAAGGGAACCAATTCAGAAGCAAAGGAATCTACTAGCTGAAATACAAGCCTTAGTCTTTGCTTCCCTATGATTTGTGCTCCTTACCCTTTCAAACTATGTTCTTTGCACAAACTATACTTCTGTATAAAATATATATATCATATATTTTATACATATATATGATATATATATATATATCTTTGGCCTTACCATCCACTCCTTCCACAAGCATAGCAGCTACAGCACTTATTTTTTGCTGACTGTGCCTGGGACAAGGTCAGTTCTGCATGGTCTTGACCATGCAAACATTTGCTTATGTAACTTGTCTTACTCTCAGATCCACTTGAATCACTCAATGTTGAAATCAGCAGTGTGTATGGAAGTAATGATTTCCGTGGTAGTCATTGTTAAGAGCATTGGGCTCTTATATTACACATTATACTGATAAATTAAGTACTTGTGGGCTAGAACCATGCCAGTCATAGTTTAGTCCTGTGACAGCATCATCCAACACAACTTCTGGGCCTGATATGAGAGTTAGCAAGCTCCCCATAGGTGAGGCACTGAGTTTTAAAGAATGAGAGAGTTAAAAAATATAGTTGTGGACTATTCCATGCCATGTGGCCTCAGAGTCAAAACATGACCCTGATAATTCCAGTTTATGAAGACACCCTTTAATTTTGAAATGTATATAATAAGTAAGATTTCACAGCTTCTTAGTGTACAGAAATGTTTATTGCTATCCATTGTCTCAAAGATATTTTGTTTTGTAGGCTATTGAAGATAGGCCTTGGGAAAAAGATTACTTCACTAACATTCTGTCCCCTTTTTCAATACTAAGTAAATTTTCAGCATGGCCTTTTTTCATAATGTTGATCTGTTTTCTCATAACTTACTTGACGAGTTTCAAAACTAAGTTTGTGTATAAAACGAGAATAGGAGATTACTAACAAACCTCAAATGAAGCATATGACAAAACGTGGAATAAATCTGACTCTAATAGTTTCAAAAGAAAGGCAGCAATTTTCCATTTCCCTTTTTTCTCTTGTTTTTTTAATTACATGCTTTTATTTTCAACGATTTCTTTAACATTTTAAACTACTTTGCCTTCTTTGTGTAATTCAGGACTCAGTGTCAATTCCCAACACTTATTTATTGTCAATGTATCCTGTCAGCTGTCAATGCATGCATAGATTGTCAAAGAGGTATGTTAATGTTGATTGGTCTCAGAGTGGGAGTTCACAGGAAGAATTCTATTATTTTTTTTCCATCTTTTGTAACATTCTGAGTCTTGTTATTATCTCTCCTTCTTTTAGAGGTAAAGCCACTCTTCTGTAGTTTTCCCTCCCTTTCTTCTGTGAGCTTTGTCCACTGTTTTCTCTTTGCCATCACCCATATACTGAAGATCTGAAAGTAAAAATAATTTCAAGCATGGTTTGTATTCTTCACATTGAGTATTTCAAATTTAAGACACCTAATGTGAGAGTCACCTGATAAAATGCAGCTATATACAGGACAAACTAGTTTTCAAGACTCCATATAATTCTTTTACGTGATTAATTTTATTTTAGAGAAGGTATCTAAAGCAGGTCAGATGAATAGAGTCTAAAAAGTGCTGATTTCTCTCTTCATTGTGGATGTCAGAAGCTGGACTTACGTGATTCTTATCCATTATTTATACAACTCATTCAACCTTCTTTTCTGTGGTAAGACAATATCTGAGTGAAGCATCCTTGTCTAGCTCTGACACTTACCAGGATGGGATAAGTTGCCCTGTTGAGATCCTTGTTCCTTTCCACTGACTGTCAATGAAGTCCTGACAATTAGCCAAGGTGATTAAAGCTAGTGGAGATCCTGCTCAATGTACTCAAGACTCTGAATCCTGTGTCCAGGATGTGGGAATCACTTTTTCCATGGGAAGAGAGAAGAGACTCCACAGAGAAGTTGTTGTCCTTCAGTTTTTGCACAGATTATTGCTTTGAGCACATACATCACTTCACTGGCTGCACTGGGCTGATGGCCTGTTGTGATAATCCATCTGACCTCTTCACTGGAACCAGGAGGTCCTTTTGCACCAATACCTGCTTCCAGAAAACTAGCTGTGCTATGAAAACTGTCAAATCTTCAGTTACACATGTTGTATATTGCAAGTGTTAGTGAGCTTTGTCCCAGTGGATAATTGCCACTGCTTTTAAACGTGCTTGATTTCAAGGATGTCTCTTGCTGACCTTTCACTTTCATATAGTGCTTGAATGCCAGACTGAAAACAGTTCTGCTATACACATGACCTCATTAAATCTTTAGCAATAATACACATTTTCCAATTCTTCCTCATTTGTCTTCTTCCATATTTGTCTCATCTCTGGTGCACACTCTCTCCAATGCAATAACACATTCTTCAGGTTTGGGCACTGGGTCTGGACTCAGTGTTGCATTAATAGTTCAACCAGAGGTAATATGATCCCTTTACACCTACTTCATATTTCCCTGCTCATAAATCCCAGAATCATTTTAGTTTATTTCAGTCATAGAATAACAGCACTAGCTTAATGGAAGCAATTTTTTTCCTATAGTGGTCCTCTCTTAGATAGCAATGACTGAAAAAATTTCTCATCCTTTTAGTGTGGCCTGAGTTGTTTGTCCTTGTCTTTCAAAACAGATTTTATTTTTGCTGGATTTATCAAAAGATGTGGGTGACTCTTTCAGTGAACTACATTGACATTTACCATTCAGTTGGGATACTTTTTGTCACCTACAAACTTCAATGGCAAATATTTAACTTTTTCGTACAAATGATTATAAAAATATCTAGTGCTATATTGCAGAGAGACAGTTTTGGTGAAACATTTTTAAAATTCTCAAAAATGACTTCTTTTTATTACAGTTGCATTTAATTGTGGAAGAAATTATGGAAAAAAGTTTCCTTTTATCAGGGAACTTCTAATTTTTTTCCAGCACAGTCACTTCAGAAAACTTCAGCCTACGCAAATTAGAAAATAATTAATTAATTCTTATAGAATGAGCAACATAAGAATCTTTCTTCCTGCATTAGCTATGCCAGATTTATCTTTAATTTGACATATAAATAACAATCTGAATAACAAAAACATAAAGTATACAATTTTTCAGAACTTATTTAAGTCAGCTCACAGTTGGTGCATGACTTAGGCTGCCTGGACTTCAGGTAACTTCTCTACAGTATTTTCCATACTAAAACCAGATTAAAATCATGTGGCAGTTAAAGAACAGCTATACCCACATATAGCTGTTCATCATGGGGACAAGTGTCACAACAACCAAGCAGACTCATCTTGGGAAAACTGAGACTGTCCAAAAATACTTTCCCACATACCCAAAGCACTGTCAGTGACTATTTTGTTTGCAAATATGCACTTTCCTGTCATTGCTGCATTTTCCAACACAATTATGCTGACCTTGTATCATTCAGTTGCAAATGCATACGAAAGTATGATTATTGTTATTGTTATTGCTATTATTATATTATGCAGGTAAATACAACTCTGAATTTATAGATATAAAAGTCACATTCTGGGAAAACATTCTTCTATACTTGCAATTGCAGTTAACAGAAGAAAGCTGCACTTCAGACATCACAGACATTGCTAGCCATAAAAGACAGAAGAATAGCTTATAGCATTATTAATCCACTTGCTGCTGTAGATACAAGCTTGTGTGTGAATTCAAAATCTGGCCCCATTATTCATTCCTTGTATGATTTCTCTCTGTTCTCTTCCTCTCTAAATATGTAGACATAGCATATACTGCATACCAGAACCTGTACACTATGCACATTCCTCTTCAATGGATGTTGCATTTCTGTAACTGTATCCTGAAGCAAATTTATGGTTTTTTTTCGTACTTGATAGCCAGTTTGATCTAGATATTTTGGACAAACTATTAAACAATAAAATTACCAGTTTTAGTGTTCATAGCATAATTTCCTAAGAATGCAAACAAAGCAACACAGAAAACAGGTCCCATAAACAGAACATTAAAAAAATATAACCTCTTGCTGGAAGCTCAAATGAACGATTCATTTGGAACCTCTTAGGGAATTTCACAGTATAAATATCATGGTTTTAGTCTAAACTTTAAGTAAATAAGAAATGGCAGTGATGCCAAACTTGACTACAAAAGATCTGTTCTTCATGGAGAAATAATTATTCACATTTATTATCTCCCTTCTTAAAAGAGGAAGAAAAAGAAGAGAAAAAAATCCCTCCCAGAAAAAAAAAAAAGTAAAGAAAAAAAAGCCTTATAAGAAGTCCAAGGCAGAATGCCAAAGACAGCATTCAAAATTAGAGTTAGTTAAAATGAGAGGGACTGAAATTGCACAAGTAGAGACTTAGCAGCATGACAGGTCACCCTACAGGCACATGTGTCACTTTCTTTTTTTTTTTTTCCCTAAATATAGAAAAGAAATAAGGAAAGTAATTACGGTTTTGTGGGTTGAGTATTGACCTGGGTTTGGTTCCTGTTCTGCTTCCAGTCTTCCTTTGAAGAAATCACTGAGGGTCAAACCACATTTGATGTTAATGCAGCACAGTCAATAAAGTCATGCTGCTTTAATCCTTCTGAAAATCCTGTTGGTAATTTTTCTGTGCCTCAGTTCCTTACTTGTGACATTATTGCTAATACTATTTCCTTTCTCCTGCCCTTTGTCAATCTTGTCTATTTACACACAAAAAATAAAAAAATGCCTGTGTATACTTAATTGTCTTAGCCAATGCCTGTTAACACAGAATGAGCTCTGGGCACCCTCTTGATCACACGGCAAAAGGAAGGAGTGTCCTCAAGGACACAGGACAGTTTCTGCTCCAATTTCCAATGCTGCTAGAAAGCTGTTGTTTCTCTGCTTTTTCTGCTGCTGGCAATGCTTAGGCTAGCACCTAGACAGGAATACACTACAGCCTGAGTGACAGCTGAACACATACAATCTAAATCCAGAAAGGCATGGAAGCTTTGTAGATATTCTCTTTCTTTCATGTACCCCGTGGTCCAGGCTGGGCATCCAGCTGGTCACTACAGTCATGATCTGCAATCCTCAGGAGGTTTGAGGTACCTTGCTCCCTCCTTGGCCTCTGTAGAGCCAGACTCAGGTTTTAGATAACCACAGTGCAGTTCTGGTCACTCTTTCTCCAGATATGTTGTGATTCAGCATCCAGAGATTTTACAATTGCTTTTTTTCACCAAAGTAATGACCGGTGATGCACAAATCAAATGATTTAGTGTGAAAATTCTACCCTATTTTAAATACTTCTAGTTTCTTTTATTCTGAGTAGACATGCTAAGATTTGGTTGGGATTTTTTTGTTTCTTTGAGGTTATTTTAATTATGGTTTTTTTGTCCTATATCTAGAAAGTAGCTATACATAGGCAATGGAGATGAGATGGAGTTTTATTCAGAGTTTCATGAATGTATCTCACTTCCAGGAGAAGAAATATCACTCTCAGTAGGCAGAACTGATGAAGACTTTAGGCGTAGAAATGTATTCAGAACACTCACATAGAACCCACATATTCTTCCTTTGCTAAAATTCTTTGCATTTTTCATGAAATGCAAAAGAAAAGACTGACTGCTTTCTTCAGATCTAATTGCATTGGCTACCAGAAAATCATCTCATATGAAAAGCAAAGATTTCACAGTAGTGGGTCTGGTTTTGTTTTCTTTGGTTTTTTTCTTTGTCTGCTTGTTTGTTTTAATGCAATGACAGAAATTACTTGCCTAGAGAAGTCAATACTTAGTCTTCTAACAAGTAACAAGTAAACATATAGAGAAAAGAAGATCTCCGTTCATTAGAAAAACTGTAGACAGTACTGCACTGCAGTAGTCAGCTGTGGCAGTAATTTTGACATTCCTTTGCAAATTGGCCAGGCTTTGTGAGTACAGGTCTACTTTACTGCACAGGGGGGCTTTCAGCTCTTGGAATCTGGCAGGGGTTCAAGATCAAAGTGTTGCTTTGAACCCACTTGTTAGCCATGCAAAATAAACACAATTCACCTTGCAATAAAAAGCATCAGTGAGAAAAAAAAAAGAACATTTTTAAAAAACCCTTCAAATGCAAATTCAATACTTACACTATTCCTACTAAATTAGACTAAAGAGAAAAATTATTTTAATGCTGTAGAAAATGGTCTACAAGTAAAAGTCTTGTAGGGACAAACAGGAAGAGGTGACTATTCTTTTTTTTTTTCCATGTTCACAATTGCAGACAATGCTTTAAAGCACAGAGAGCATCCTGATGTTGCCATAAAAAGTTCTCTGGCTAATTATTTGCCGGTACAACTGTTCACTTCCTGTGGTGGATTTATGCTAAATCCTGTTATTAGTCTTGCTCTGCAATTGCCATTGTCTGTGACTGGAAGCAAGGCTCAAAGGCTACAGTCAGCCTTTTATTACAAAACATGTGAATGGAGATTTGACCCAATGGTCGACCACTTCCCCTTTTGGTTTTATGTAAGCTGCTGAGCCTTTCCCTATAAATCACTATGTTGAAATGAACTTTTATTCTTTTTCTTCTCCTCTTGCAGCCCTGTAGAATTTTGAGTTTTGGTTTGTGTTTTTGTCTTTTTTTTTTCTTTTCTTTTCAATAAGGCATCTTCTTTTTTCATTTTTATTCTTTTTGGCATTTTATTAAAAAAAATAATAATACAACCTTTTCAGAATCCTTTAATTACAAAGTGTAACCAAGTCTCCGACATCATGGGAAAAAAAAGAAATGGTTGAAATCTTCAGAATAGTGAAATTCTCGAATTCTTTTTTATTTAAAACATAAGCAAAAGGCCTTTCCTTATAAGTACATATTGTTTAAAGTATAATTTTAAAAATAATTAACTGACAAGCAAAACTTAAAACCTGTTACTGTACAAATGAAAAATTCCCTATCATAAGCAAACTGGCCTGCAGTATTTTATATTTTATGTGTTCAGGCAAAATTTGACATACTTTTTTATTGGACAATAAAAACTTGATAATGTAAATATATACAGACACAGAGATGAAAACTATCTGTAAGATTGTAACATATCTGAGAGATTTAGTCATTACAGATGGAGGACCTAGTCTTGCAGTCATCTGACAGAATAAAGTTCTCATTAAAGTGATAGAGCCAAACACTCAGTAAAGGCAAAAGGAGATTTACTAGCATAATTATGACCAAACTAGGTACCTGTTTTTGTTGGCACTTAATTCACATACCTGTTGTTCTTTTTCATTTAAATTCAAATTAAATTATTTAAATTAAATAAGCCCTTAGAAGTAAAACTTATTATTAAGGCATTATTTGTAATCTTTTTTCCTCCTCATACCAATATAAATTGGAATACTTGAACTTAAACTAGTGTGGTTGAAATCCCTTTTTCTCTAGTTATATTCACAGAGATTTTCCACTTACTTCAAGAAAAGCAGAACTGAACTTGAAAACAAGTGAAACAGAGGTGGATACAGGGAATTGTCAGACCAGTTCATACCACATTTCCAAAGGAGTAAAAGAAATCTTTCAATGATATCTAAAATACTTTTGTACTGATTTGATAACCTTTAGCTAGCAAATAATAGTGTAATAGTTTTTTTTTTTTAAAAAAAAAAAGCTCCTCAGAGGTCTCCTGAGGAAATAGCAGCTACATATGCCTAAATGAAAAAAGCAGCAGGCTGTGAGCACCTCCCTCCAATTCACTCCCCCTACCAAATTAGCTTTTTTTTTTCACTTTTGCAGCCAAAATAGGACATTTCTTTCAGATCCAAAGTCTGAAGTGCCCTGTTTACATTCATATTAAACCCACTATCTTTATGAAGGCTGCAGAATGGCCTCATCTATATTTGTTCACCCAGATGACCACTGTGTGTGCCTCTGGAAGGGCAACTAGTTCATATTCACCCTCCAAACTCAAAACACACCAGGAGCTAAGAGTTCAAACCACTAAGGTAGTGTTCATGAGGAGTTTATTAATAGTCGGCTACTACTTGGATTAACAGTTAATTTGTCATGTTAATCCACTCATGCGTCCTGTTGAGCTAAATCCTGTCTTCCCTGACCCAAGCCTAAAGAGCTGGGCTTTGCTCAGAGCATGCCTCAGGCAGTGGGAGAATTTGCTTTGCTCTCTTTTTCCCCCCCTTTCAGTGCCGCAAAGAAGTAGTGAAAATACTATGGCTATTGCCACCACAATAACATCCCCACTACTTTTGCTATGGGCAAAGTCCACCTCGCAACAGAAAGAGTAGGATTTTTCCCTTTCTTTTTTTATGATTTTAAGCAGTTTGTGTTTTAAGATAATGTTTTTTACTTGCTTTGACTTCTGTTTTATTTCTAAAGCATCTTCAGCAGATGTTTTTTTCAGTTATTTTTTAAGAAGAAATGCCTAAAATAAATTATATTCTGTAAGCTGCTGATCTAATTTGAGGAGAATGCATTTACAGAGAATGTTTTACATATGACCTTTCTGAGAAAGTCACAATTTTTTCATGTAATCTGAAGCGCCCATCATAATTTCTATAGACTTTGTTGACATCTCCTGCTGAGTATAGAGCTGATCAGCTTCTGACTTCCTGGGAAAGAGCCCTGCTAACAAGGCTGCCCCTATTCCTTCATGTTAGCCAATGTTTCTGCCTCTGGGCTGAATCCTCCTGACACTGAAGACAGAAGCAACTGGCTCTGTTGCTGTCAGTGGGTTGAGGATCAGCGTGCCTTTGTCTGTGGGAAGCTCACAAAGAGTCTGTACCTCCTAATTCCAAAAGCAATTTGACAATTTGGTAAATCTAGTAAATCTGACAAATTTGTTTTGCTACCATGTCCATAAAATTTCACATTTATTTGCACAAAATATTAGTTTGCAAATTTTATGTGAAAAGGGGACATCAATTCTTGGTGGAAAGTGAGGATTAGTTCCTAATTAACAATCTGTGTCCTGTAATTGTAACTGACTTATTAAATGCAGAGTGAGCTGAATTTTAGTGTGTGCAGACAGTAAGGAAAAGAAAGCACTTGCAAGTTAGTTAATTCTATGCAGTTTATTCCTTCCTGGAATTTGGAGTTTTGTTTTGCAAGTTTAACATAACTATTTACAATGCTGTTAAAAATAAAATGAGTTGTGATTTAGCATGAAATTATTCTGAAAGTTCATCATGTTTTCACCAGTAACAAGGCCACATAAAATAAAAGCTATTAACAATTGACATTTGCCCATAGTTAGCACACAGTGGGTATCTCCAAATATTTTGAAAGAAGTGTTGTATAGCACCAAGTGGTAATTGTTGACAAATGTTAGTTTTTATAGAAACCTTGGAAGACAGAATTCACAATGGATGTATAGAAAATATATTTTTACATTAACATTGATTATTTTTCCTATGAAATGAAACTTTTTTTTAATTTATTTTGCTTCTTTTAAATTTCATTGAAAAAACCCCAATGCTATTGATTGCAGTCCATTTGGCACGGGGCTGTTTTGGGAGGCATAGTGAAAAAAAGCACAAAATAACAAAAAAGCACAAACAAACCCAAAAATCAAACCATGAAGCTAACAGAAATCTGTAAAGAGTTTGGTTTTATTATGGAAATTGCAAAAGATGAAAAATTATATAGGTTCTTTTGTTGCAACTTGTCAGAGAGAAGAAAAAGGAATCTACTAATAACTACTGTGCAGGAAAGGATGGTGGAAACAGTGCTTACTCAGGGACGGGTGATGTTCAGAATAAGTTGTCTCTCCTAAAGATAAAATATTTGCGATGTTGCTGATGTACCCTGATGTGAAAGTGAAAAGTAAAACTCAATGAGCTGTCCCACACTGCAGTTCTAAATTGTTCAGGGACTACTTGTTTCTGCCAGAGGAGAAGGTTATCAAGTCTAAGTTACTCATGTGGAAAGGTGGCCCTATTACAAAACCAAGAATCAATCAGACCAGAAAGCTGGTCTGGGCACTATTCAGACAAGATTTCATGCATTCCTCAAGACAGAGACAGGTCTGTAGGTAACCTACCTGAAAATGAAGCAAAAATATCCCAAGTAAGCTCTGGAGCTGGGACTGATTTGCTGCTGAAGTGAATCACCATTACAGTGTTTTTACCTCAAAACAAATCACACGCTAGAGGTGGCAAAACAAAACATTTCCTGAATGATATAGTTTTCCTTTTAGAAAGAGTGAATAGGATAATAAAGCATTTTGTAATAATATTGAAGTCAAATCAGGCCCCTGATCATCTGACAATAAATTTAGGACTTCAAAATGGTTAAAACCATTTAATGCACTTGATGAAATTAGCACTGCACTACGAGAGCACAATACAATTTTCCTATAGAAAGACCAACAACTGAAAATAACAGCAGCTGAAATATCTATATTTTTATGGGGACCTTGTCAAAAGAGAGGAAAATTTAAAAGATACAGATATTTTAGCATTTGGAAAGAATTGATTTTCCACAAAATTAGTTGTTGCTGTCTATAAGAATATTTCCATCTATAGAACAGTTTTCAGTGTATTTTCCAGATCACTTTATCTTCTGTATCTGTTTACTAGGCTGACCCCCACCACTCTATGCAATCCAGTCCTTAGTATAGCATCACGTTTTCTATGATGCTACAGGTACAAATAAACAAAGGCCTGTGTCTAGTCATTCTTCCCTTCTGAGCTTCCAAGTTCATGTTACCTGTGTGTTATACACCAGGCTGAAGGATCTTATGTTGAAATTTAGATTAGTGAAATGCAGACTTCCTTATCTTGACACCTACAATTCTTGGACTCCCTTTTAGATCAATGTCAAAAAAAAGAGGTACTTACAGGATGTGATTCATCTCCTTCTAAAGCAGATATCTAAAATAAATCAGGTTAATTAAGTTTTAAAACTGTTTGTTTTCCTCTGTTTATTATAAGGAGAGCCTGGGGCAGATGATTCAGATATACATGTCAGTATTGCCTTCAGTGAATGCCACTCTTGAGAAAATGAGTTAGATATATGTTTGGATCATGTTTTCAAAAACATAGGGGTTTCAATAACTTCTATTGTTTTCCATATTTCTTTGAGAACAATGGGAAGTGTTAAAAACTTCTTTGCATCATAAGATATGTTTACAGTCTATATTATGAGCACACATGAGTAGGTTCTGCTTGTGTACCAAGCTGTAAAAAGCTACATGATAAAGGTAGCACACTGCCAAATCCCAGCTAATACACACTGGAAAGGTTTCCTAATTTAATTCCTAAGCTGTATGATTTCTGCTAAAGAATAAAAGAAACAGACTTTACATACTTGAAAATCAGGATGGGATTTGGTAGTGTCTTTCCATTTCAATTTTGCAACAATGTTCTAGTCCTTAGTAGCTCAATTAGGATACTTACATTGTTTCATAATTGATTTAATGAGGAGGACGATTTAAATGCAATATGTTGAGACAAATTATCAACTACTGTGGTTTTTTTGGAATGATGATTAATGATGCTGTCCTAGATCCAAATGCATGTTCACAATGATGCATTCATAGGGATGTGACAGGTGATAATAAATGTGTTAGCATTCAACTATTGTACTCCAGTATGAGCTGAACAGGATTTCCTCTTATTACCTGGTTTACAATAAACTTTACTACAAAGCTGCAATAAGAAAGACTGCTCCGGGGATTTGTAGACTGCTGTAATTTTTGTTGTCGTGAAACCCACAATTTTACAAATTCCATTTTCCACCAAAATAAGTTTTGACTTTAAGACAACTAAAAGGACATTTGCCCTGAAGGTCTTTAGCTGCAAGAATGGCACAATATGCATTTGTTTTAGGCTAAGTTTAGGTGTATTTAGTGCTCCTTGTCACACAACATGCATAATTACTAATACTGTACTCAGTGGAGCCTCTTCCTGTCTTCTGCCTAAAGTCAGTGCTTTCAAGCTTTGCTTGGGAGAATTCAGATTACAAGGGACCCAGAGTGTTATCTTGGTTGTATCAAGGGCTCTCACTTGTCTTGTCCTCAGGAAAAACTCTTTAAATTGATTCAAGAATGACACAGTGATGCAACACAAATTAGATCTTCCAAGAAGTACTGGGAGTTTTCTTGTTTCACAGCTGGATCTGCAGACCCAGGATAAAGTTTTGAGGCAAAGTGCTGATCTGTATGGAAGGAGATGGGGCATGAGGGTGGTTGTGTTGGCTTGAGAGGACAGGAAGTATGGAGAATAAAATACAAATACAGAATCATCTATTTGTCCAGTTGCTGTAAATTCGGTGATAACTCTGCTGTTTGGTAAGCAATTACATTTATTAATAAAATGTGAGGTTTGTGAAGCTGAAAATTGTAGATAATTTTCCTTAGAATACAAAAGAGGTCAGGTCGCAAATGTTTTGGCTGATTAGTGCATTATGATTTTTCTGTGTAGGTTTGGTTTTCACAATTAAATTATATTTTCCTTTCCATTTATTAATGTATATACGTGCTATTTAATTATATATATTCACAGAAATTTGGTGCATATTTGGAAGCAGGCTCAGGGCCCAGATTTTTAGAGAATGGTTGATACCCATATGACTGCGGTTGAATTGTGTAATAATGCCTATGTATTTTAAAGTCTTGCACTGTAGCCAAAACATGTCTGCTTGCATTCCTCATTTCACTTAAGTGGCTTTTCTTATGAAAAGGTTTTGTTTGTATTCCTGCAGTTGGTAAAAAAAAAGAAGTTGCATGCCAAAAAATAGCCCCTAAAACACAGTGGGAAAGGTCCTGAAAAGACCACTGCCACCTGTTTTGGTTCAGATATTAAACTAATGTTTAAAATACTTAACAACCCTTTAAAATTTAACATCACCAGTTCACAGCTTGGGAACTTGTGATTTTGAGAGGGGAAGCCTCTTTGTGCAAGAAGAGACGTCAGAAAAGTAACTGCACAGAGTAATGATTTAAAGAATAAATGTGCAAAAGTGACATTTTATGTCTTCATTCAGAAACTCGTAGAGTCAAACTGAAGCAATATGGTCCACCACAATTTACTCAGTTTATTTACCCACTACTGTAAAATTCCTGGTGCAGTTCTTGGTGGATTTCCTCAGGAATGTAGAGTTCAAATATACTGGAGAAGCACAAATGCAGTCTTAAGTAACTTCAGTCAGTTTGCTCAGGATTTTTTAAAGCAACTTTAGTCAGTTGATTTTTTTCTGCAACTCTAAAACCTGTTGATTTCAGTTTAGCTCTGTTAAATTTTTGCATTCCTCTGAAATCTCACAAACACATCACAATCACTGTAAATGTTTTCACATTGAAATTAAAGATGTAAATGAAGTGCTTTGGTTTCTGCCTGGTTTTAGTTACAATGTCTGTTTGTTGACATCTCACATGAAGGCCTGCTGTGTCTCTGGCTCTGTCTACTTCATTTCCCCTCTAATTAGGCTTTGCCCTCAATTAAGTTAATGATGCAACTTTTCGTATAGATCATTTGCCCCTTCAATCAATTAGCAGAATATGAAGGGTGCATCCCTCTTTGGCTTTAGATTTGCTTGCCTCGGGGCAGAGTGTTCAGTTCACAAGTACTCAGGCAAAGCAAGCTGTTTGCTCTGAAATATATAACCTGACTAAATTAGGACTCACAGAAGTATGATCTTGATTAAAAGAAGGGAACCAACAACAAAAAAAATTCCCAAACCCCAAAACTAGAAAAACCTTGATTATTTATAAGACAGTATAGAAATAGCTACAGCAATCTGGAACACCAGTGAAATTATAGAAATACAGATATTACATGGCAAGCATTTTGTAGAGTGAATACAATCATGGCCAAAAGCAGAGCAAGATTAACCAAGGGCTCCCCCCATGCTCTTTCTTCTCAATTCCTGCCTTCCCTAGGTCCCATCACATATTCTTGTTATCCTTTCTTTCTTGAGTCTTCTCTGACCTCCTCAGTGAAACAGCACAGCTGGACAAACTTATCTCTGCAGAAAGCAGTCCTCAACGTCCTGCACTACCACCTGCTGCTCCACTGTGAGCTGAGTTCATGGCTGCTTACACATTGTATTCCATCCCCAGTGTGGTGTAATCTTGTCTTGCTGTCCTAACTGAGTTGTGGGCTCATTGCTCACGCTTTCTCTTTTAGCTTCACCATCCACTGCACTTCCACATGCAGCCCATCTCATGTTTTTCCCTATAGACTCCTATTTCTCTAAGACCCACCAAAAGCATATTTGTATCTGCATTGGTTCACTCCACATCATTACTTTACCCTTTATTTCCTTGCTTTCCCACCTCATTTCTCCTTTTTCCTTCTCCTTGCCTTTTTAGCATAAAACACCACTGTGAAGTAATTGTACATACTATGCAATCATACTTACCATTTCTACTATATATTCTGCATCATATTTCATTTCTAAACTTCCTTTTTCCTCTTAAATAAGAAAAATAAGCCCTGCACCCCCTCCTTTGATGATTATATGCCATATATCAGCTCTCATTTCTTCTTATTCCCAGCCTGCTTGCTTCATAGACGTAGCTTTAGTGATAAAAGGTGTGATTTTTACCTTCAGGTAACTAAGAAGCAGGAGGTGTCCTGAGGTGAAAACAAAGTAAAGATCAAAGCTTGTTAGTTTTACCACAAGGTAAACTTGCTTAGGTCAGGCCTACGCCTTGTCCAGGAGCTGACCTCAGTGAGCTTACCTAGTAGTAAAATGACAGAGATTGCTCTTCGCTGTGCTTTTATACAGGAATCTATTGTGCCGTTTAATTATTTGGGGTAAAAATATTGCCACTTTTCTGTAGGCAAAGGAAGCCCTTCTTCTCTCTTTCACTTATCCTCAGTCATATCTCTTTAAACTGCATATGACATAATTCTCTTTACTCACAAATAACTTCTATTTATAAATAATCATCCTTGTAAAACCAAATAACTCCTTTTTCCTAACTAGCATTAACTTTTTTTGTCTCAGTTGCTGATCTCCAGTTCCTTTGGATTGGCTGTCTGGTTTAGAAGACCATCTTTGGATGAAGTGATCTGCCTTGGTCCGTGCTTATTCTCACCTACACACACAATCCCCTGTATATACAAACGGTCCTTAGGACAAAGGAGAAAAGCAGTCCTTACTTAATAGTCTCCCTTACTTTTAGCACTAGCTAAAAATAGCATGTTACTATTGTCTAATGCCTGCTATTAAATATTTCTCTTTAAAAAAGAACCCAATAACTTGTAGCTACAGTGGGAACATGCAATGAAGGATCTTGAAATATGAAGATCATAGAGACCACAAAGGCAGCTCTAATGAGGCAAACCCAGCAGCAACAGGGAAGGATCTAACCCTAGGGATGCTGGGACACATTCCAAGCTGAACTGTATAACCCTGAGGAAAATATTCCTCAGTCTTAATTCACTCATGTGCCAGGTGTCAGCATATGCTAGCACCAAGTCCAGCAGTGCAACACACCAGAGCAGGAAGCATTCTTCACCTGCCTAACAGCCCTTGGCAGGATGCCTCACCAGTTAAAAAACATCAGGATTTCCACTGGACAGAAATATTTTATACTGACAGACAGCAGAGTCATATTTTATGCTTGATTGTATATTCTTAACATGAAGAAAGAACTGCAGACTGTATTTCAGAACAAAAACATCAAAGATGCATTTTTACAGTATCCACATTATCCAGCTTCTGTTACACCTTCATACCCTCCCTGGATATACACATGTCCATCTTCCAAAACTGAGCATTGTGTAAGTGTATCACTTTGTCTTTCAGTGCTCAAAGGACATTCTGACCCAGAACTATTTGTTGCCTGCCCTTTATCCAGCCCTCTGTGGAAGATATATTATAGAATCCTATAATGGTTTGGGTTGGAAGGTACTTTAAATATTACCTCCTTCCAAATCCTGTCATGGGCACAAGCATCATGTGAGTGCTTTAACTGACTTCACTTTAGAAAAATTATAAAACCATGTTTTTTTCCCTTTTCTTGTGAAATATATTTTAAGCATTGTTGAGGGGTCTGTATGTAGCCTTTTGAATTTTACATAGCACGATGTCTGGTTTCTCTGAAGTGTTTGGTTGTATTCATTTGCCACTTTTGTAGCACACATTTCAGCATACTCCTAAGCACACAATATATGTGCAAAGTTCACTTTGATATAGCACAACATTCTTTCAGTGGTAAGAGTGTTATCACACTGTTGGTTTAAATCTAATTTGCACATCATGAGACGAGCAAAGGAAGACGTTTTACCATTTTTGAATAAGTAGCTAGCCAAAGGCTTTTTTCAGATAAACAGGAAAGAGTTCATTTGTTTACTTAATATACATAGTCAAACAAGGTCATTTTTATAAAGCAAGGGTATCTTTAAATTATACCAAGCACACAGTATTTGTTCCTATCATAGCTTATGATACAGCCTTACAAAGAGTGACAAGTACATGTTCTTAACACGTATATACTGCCCTTTGTAAGTCGCAGATTTCTTAAAGAGAACGGAATAAAATTCAGGGCAGTGTAAAACGGGATGTCTTGAATCAGCAGTTCAAGGGGAACTAGTATCATGCAACATGTATTTGATATACCACATCCTTAAAAACACAGTATTTTGATGAACAGATGTTTACAAGCTCAGCCACCAATTGTGTTAATGAGATGGGTAAGCAATAAAGATAAGACAATCACAGAAATGGTTAAACATTTAAAGCAATGGAGTCAGAATGGCAAAGGGTAGGATTCATGTCAACCACAATAAGCTAACAAGTCTGAGTAGGGTTTTTTTTAGGCTCCTTATGTCTACAAAGGCAAGTGATACACATCTCTAATGGGCAGCTCATCCCTTCTTAAGACGATGACTAAGACTGATGGAATGAATTGCCCAATGGAGGTAGCTGTTTTTCTCAATTGATTATTGAGGGCCTCTGAGTGACTAGGCCTAGATCCTTCTTTCCACATGCCTTTCAGCAGCAGAAATTTAGCTCTAATTCTGCAAGTACTAAATGCATATACAAATTTAATCACTTGGCTAGTCCTACCAAAGTGGAGGATCCTCTTGGAACATTTGCAGTCAAACATGTATGACTGATGGTGCATTTAGAGACTAAAATATCCCTTCTTCAACATGTTCTGAATGCCTGGGCTTCCATAAATAGGATTTTCTAAGATCATGATGTGAAGTGTATCTGGAAAAAAATTTATACGATAATCAGTTGCATAGACCAAACCCTTTCAATTTCTAGTAGCATAGAAACCTTCGGTATGTGTAAGAATTTGTATGAAATAACTTGACAGCTGAATTTTATTTTATTTTATTTTTGATCTTATCTACTCTGGAAAAGAAACAACAACATTCAGGTCTACCAAGTAGGCAAGTAGACATTTTAAAGTACATTTTGCTTATAATATTGTGCTACTCTCTTCAGAAAGCAACTATATGGATGCAATGGGAAGGATCAGTAAACCTTTGCATTAGTTATACTGAATCAAAAGACAAAACCAGTCCATAACACCACAGATGTTCAGCCAGCTAGACAATGATCAGTCCAGATGATTTTATGATGTACCAGTGACAGAGCACATAGTTCTTAATAGAGAAAATTGTATTGATTATTCTTGGTGATATTCTGTAGCATTTCATTTTACTGGTTTTAGCTTACATGAAGAAATCAAAAATACGTTGCATTACGACTATCAAATGTCAATGGCAAGAAGTAGCCACTACTGAATTAGATGGGAATGGTGAAATCTTTAAAAAAATTCTATTTCAGTGATTTTTCTCAAGATCTTCATATTTTGAATGCTTCCTTCCTCTTACAGAAAGAGGAAGATTGGAAGGGTATTTATAAAGAAAAGAAACTGGATTAAGAGTGAGGAAGACCTCCAGCATACAGCTATGCCTGTATTAGGGTTTTTCGAAGAGGGAGGAAAAAATAAAGTACATTTCTTCCCTAGTGTAACCAAATGACCTGACATTAAAAATTAATAAATAGCAACAGAAATCTGTTTTGATCAATCAGAATTTGAAAGTTTTATTGATTCAAATCAATTTAATACATTTGACAGGTAAAGAATGTGATAGCTGATCTCTTGTCCCAGGACAAGGGCCTTAAGATTGAAACAGCTTTACTCCTCCTGAGCCATTCTCTCATCTGTATAATGAGTGAAATTTTTCCTACATTGCTTTGTTTTATTTCTCTCAACAGTCATAAGATTTTCTCTGTTTTTCCCTCTGCCTTCGTCTCCAAGAGGAGAGATGTGTTTTCTCTCTTGGCTAGGTAAGCCAGAATTCTCTACCTGCTTTTCTTCTTTCCTAATACATCAAAGAGTGCTCATGATAAAAAATGAATAATCACTTTCCTGTGGTGCAGGGAGTTGGAAGAAAGTAAAGAAGGAGTTTTTGAAAGCTGAGCTGTAATATTTTTGAAATGAATGTGGACATTTTGCTTTCTTCATCTTCTGGTTTTTTATCTATGGAGAAGTAACCCTTTGTCTATCACTTAGGTAAATGCAGCACCCTTTCTGGAGCCAGAGACAACTTCTGTGGTGTCTGGACACAGGATGCTGAACACTGAAAACTGATCACCAGCATCACTGGTGAAGAAGGCTATCATTGTGCTTTGTGATGCCTTATGTTACACCACACATCAGAAAACCTAGGACTTGTCAGTGATCTCCTTTGCTTTCCCCAGGTAGACTCCATTGAGAAAAATGTGCAGAGGTGACAGACTCAATGGATCACAACAGCTAGGAAAGACTCTGTGTAGAAGAACAGAGACTAATAATGGGTGTCTGGACACAATAACAAGTACAAAAGGAAGCAAAAGCTGGGAACCAATTTGATGTTATGAAGAGGTAATATTTGAGCTTATTTTTGCCTTTTTTTTTTTTTTACATTTTCCTCTCCCAACCACATCCACATGTCTTGTCTGGATTTCGTTTCTGCCAGCTGCGCTGCACCCATTGCACGTTTCAGCAGCTTACAGTACTGTGTTCCTTTCTGCAGCCTTGCTCTGTGGCAAGTCCTGAACTGTCTGAAGACTCTTGTATCAGTGATTCTGGACTAACTTCTGGGATGCAAGGAGCAGGATACACTTGTCATTATAGTACCAGAAACCCCAGAATGGCATAATTTAAAATGGAAAACAATAACTAGATGCATACTTCCCAACAGCTTCAAGTAGACAGTTAAAAACTCTTCCATATGTTTGAACCTTAGTTGCAATGGGGCCAAAGTGAGGAAAAAAATGGAACGGTCTCACTTTCCAGAGCCTCAGTGGGGTGCTGGCCATGCATTGTGAAAAGATTCCTGTCCCAACCAATGCAATCCTTAGCACAACTTACCTCTTAAAAATACTATGAGTCTGTAGGTCTGCACAGGAGTTATTTACTTTTTTTCAAGCTGTCTGGCTGACTAGAAAGGAAGGGCAGAATACAACAACTCACTTGAACAGTGATCACTGAGCTTATGAACTATCTGTGGACAGATTCGAAAGAATACCTTATGGATCTTTCTAAGAGAGCAAAGGCCACTTACAAAGGCAATTTAATATTTATTCATTTAGAAGTAGTCCACTGTCAAATTTATTGAAAGTATTTTATTTAGTATTGGCTGGGTACATTCATTCTGACATTTGCATGAAGATTTTTCTCCTGAGCCAGAAAGAAATGGGTTTTTCTCTATTTATTATTGTTGGGTTGCTTTGATTCCAGTTCCACTTGCATAATTTTGGTCTAGTATTAGAAAGGCATAAAGATGCTTCAATGCAACAACAGTAAAGAGAACTTTTTGAATAGTTTTGTTTCGCCTCCAGCCCTCTCTGCTCTTAGAAAAATGTCACCAGGAAAGATGAAACATACAGCTTTTGAGGAAACACCATGCAAACTTGATAGCTAGATTAGAAAAAGAAATCAGCTACAAATTATATTGAGCATATAAGACTTTGAATATTTCATATTGAATTTTTTCAGCACTTGTTGAAGGAAATTATTTTATTTACGTTTATACAGAACTACTAAAGAGCAACCAATGCCAATATAAATATCACCTCAAGTATTGTTCGTGACAATTTCATGACACTTGAGGCATCACTTTGAGGCAAAGCATAGTTTTTATTCAGAAATAGTAATGATGACAACCTTTGATCTGTATTTCCTACAGTTAATATCATAATAATTCTTTTTATCTCATCGTGTATGTACACATTCCTAGGACATAAAGCCAGTGGCTGTTCAAGAAGTTATTTGTAGTTGAAATGAAGTACTTGGATGATAAATCAAGAGATTTTATACAATACTAGCATGTGATAAATCATTTTTAATCTGGTTTTCTCTCTTCAGCACTGCACCACCTCCAGTTCATACCAGCATATAACAGATGATGTATGAACTATTGTCCGCTTGTTTGTTTAAATAAATAACAATATTTTGGGGGAAGAAGGCCATTTCTTGTGTTTGTGTAATGCTAAGCACAATCTGAGTTAAGTAAATGGAAATTAAAGAGTGAAGTGCATGGACACCTCATAGCAACTTTTCAATATCTGAAGGGCCTACAATGGAGACGGAGAGGGACTCTTTGTTAGGAACTGCAATGATAGAACAAGGGGTAATGGATTCAAACTGGAGGAGGGGAAGTTTAGGTTAGATAATAGAAAAACGTTTTTTACTGTAAGGTTGGTGAGACACTGTCCCAGGTTGCCCAGGGACGTGGTGGCTGCCCAGACCCTGGCAGAGTTCAAGGCCAGGCTGGATGAGGCCTTGGGCAACCTGATCTAGTGAGGAGGTGTCCCTGCCCATGCCAGGGAGGGTTGGGACTAGATGATCTGTATGGTCCATTCCAACCCTTAAATTCTATGATTCTGTGAAAGAAAGACTGACCATTTTTTGGTTTAAAAAAGAAGTAATTTTTCCTGAGCTGGAAAACTACAAGTGGGATCATTCAGATTATATCTGAAATGGGTCAGCAGAATAACTGCCTGGAATTGTTTGCTTGTTGACAATAAAGGGAGCCAAAAATGACTAGGTCAGATGTAGACATTGATAGACAGGGAGAGGTTACCTAATCTAAATTATTACCTACAGACCACGTAGGAGTTTTAATGTTATGATGCCTGAATTAAGATAGTTCCCTTACGGTATTTGTGGTCCATCAAGCCTGATTATAAGAAATGCCAAATGTTCACAATTCTTGCATATTTCAAAATTTAACTGTGTAAAAATCAGGTTTATTAGGGCCCTTTCTAAATAAGATGTGCACACATGCTCAAGGACAGTCTGAAGCCTAAAACTGTGATCAGGAGTGATTTGGCTACAATGACAGCAGCTTGTTGCAACACCAATCAGAAGGAAAGGGACATGGAAAGGGGCTGTGTAGTTACACGGTTGCCTTGCTATCATGAGATATGGACAATTCTTCAACAGTCTAACAGCACAGTGCAATTACTATGGGGTCTTTCCTCTCCTTGTACCCTGCTCACTCCCCTCCTAACTGGTGAATTTTCCCCCTGTATAGGTTGTTATCAGACATCCTGTCAATGACAGTGGACTTTAGATAGTTTCCATCATTATTCATTTATACAGGACTACAGAGGAATGCAAAATTAAACACATGTATAGACAGGATTGTCTCTAGAAAGCATTTACCCTTATGAAAAGCACATAGAAATAGCTCTTAGGATGTGAGAAATGTCTAATCACAGTTCACACACATAATTTATCTTCTCTGTTGCACTTTGATAACTTGTTATAGTCAATAAAGCTATTATACCTTCTCGTGACTACAAGTCTGAAGTATAACAGTGAATCATCCTTCCAGTACAAGAATGTAATCAAAATCAATGTAATGCCTGATTAATAACATAAAACGTTGCCCAGCAGCCAAAGTAGTCTCAGTAAGTCCATATACTGCATGTATATATAGAGACCGACATATGCATATACACATACTTGCCCATTACTCTTCTCGTATTTGTTCCTGTTTAAAAAAATTTATGAATCAGTACAGGAACAAATAGACAGGCAGAAGAGATAACACAAATAAAAACATAAAATGCTTTTCTTTTATGGCCAACTATGCACTTAGAAATTACACATATTCCTCAGAAAGGATCGTACACAACTCATGTCACACATGGCATTGACATCCATGCAAATTTTGAACAAAAAATAGGAGTAGATGACAACTAGTGTGAACCACATTTGTTCTTGTCTATATTTGCAGTGCCATTTTGATTCAATCCCGAATAAAAAATGTGTGTAAAGAGTTGTTTTAAATAACTATGGACCTGAGTTTGAATCTTATAAACTCTCAAACCAGAGTAGTGCTAATGATAACTTGATGCACAAGACTAGCTCCATGTTCACAGGAGTTTGCTTAGGTTTAGGCATCCTAAATTTAAATCAAAAATGAAAAGGTGCTTTGGAAAAATTCCTTCTCTGATGTGTTTTTCTCTCTTATGTCAAAGTAATGTTAAATACAGGACTAATTTGTTGTGAAGTTATGCTGTAATAGTTCCCTTGGCTTCTGTCCCTTATTATTTAATTAAATGTCATCAAAGATTTTATTGTCAGACTATAACATTTGTATTCTGTTTTTTTTTTCTGTCTTAATGGAGCCAGTGAAGATATAAGAAGTAGAAATGCCATAAGGAGTGCTTTCTTCAAAACATTATATGACTGTGGACTGTCTGTAGGTAATTTAATATAATCTTTGCCTTTCTCAGTATATTGTGTACTAAAAGATCACCAAAATTAATTTAGAATAAAATTAAATATTGGATCCAAAACCATTTGTGTTTTTCTATTTCCATTCCTTGTGCTATATGACTAACTTGTGCATTACTGATTGTCCTGGTTTAACCCCAGCCAGCAACCAAGCACCACTCCCCCCCACCAGGATAGGGGAGAGTATCAGAAGGGTAAAAGCTAGAAAGTCCATGGATTGAAATTCAGACAAGTTAATAGAGAAAGCAAAAGCCACACACACAAGCAAAGCAAAATAAGGAATTAATACACTGTTTCCCATGGGCTGGAGGTGTTCAGCCATCTCCAGGAGAGCAGAGCCCATCACGCGTAACGGTTCCTTGGGAAGACAAATGCCATCACTCTTAGTGTCCCCCCTCCTTGCTCCTTCTTTCCCCCACTTTATATACTGAGCATGATGTCATATGGTATAGAATATCCCTTTGGTCAGTTTGGGTCACCTGTCCCAGCTGTGTCTCCTCCCAATCTCCCATGCACCCCTAACTTCCTTGCCAACATGGCAGTACAGAAAGCGGAAGAGGCCTTGGCTCTGTGTAAGCTCTGCTCAGCAATAACAAAAACATCTCTGCATTATCAACTCTGTGTTCTGCACAAAATCCAAACATAGCCTCATACTAGCCACTGTGAAGAAAGTTAGCTCTACCCCAGCCAAAACCAGCACATACAGGAGAAGGGGATCCTCTTTTGTCATCATGGCTGCAGAATAAGCTGGAAGGTACTGGTCTAAACTCTAATGGTTACCTTAACAGGAGCTTGTGTCAATTGAACTTTTAGAAGTAGTCACTCGGAGTGCAAAGCATTTCAGTGCCTAACTCCTTTTAGCTCTCTCTCTAGCTGTCTGAAGAATCAATGGTCCTGTATTGTCCTTCTCTCTCTGAACTGATAGGGTACTGTTCTGAACACTTAAAGTGTTAGGAGCCATACCTAACACTGGCATTTGTACTTAAGGACAAGTAGAGTGAGCTTAGCTGATTCCCAGGGAATAAAATTTGGCTTGACTCCATCCATCGGATTCATGGTCCCCCTTCCCTGCACTCTTTTCCATTACCACTTCACAGACTCTATTGTCTCATTTTGAAGTCAGGTACCTGCAGCTTCACTTGCTAAACACAAAGTTCAATTTTCCTGGTGATGGCAAGGAAGAAAACCATGTGAATGGCATTCATGGCAATCTCAGGTAGAGTAAGGAGTAGATGTGGAGGGAAGGAAGGGGAAGTAGAATGATAAAGAGGTAACACTGACCACAAAGAAAACTGTAAATTCAGAAGGAAAAGTGTTGGCATGGTCTATTTTCCAAAAGGAAAAGTAAAAAGAAAGACATGCAAAGATATTTAAATTTCATCAGACAGATTGGATGTCAGTGGAAGAGGTGAATGCTGGCCTAGTATTTATATTTCGAATGTCTATTGATTCAATTTACCTTTTTTTAAAAAAGATCTTAAATCATCTATACTGAGAAACAAATCCACATGAACACTGCTTAAAGCCTCAAGATTCAGGAAATATGAAAATGAACAAAGGTACAGACTATTGTTTTATTTTGCATGAAGTGTTCAATGTCCGTATCAATGACAGAGCACAGAGTTATGCAGTTAACATTAGATTTAATGTGAGAAATGTCAAAATTTCTCTACCTTTTAACAACAGATTGCAACATATTGAGGGTTTTATAAACATTAAAGGAGTCAGACAGGCCTATACTTTTCTGTATCTGTCACATTATTCATGGGCACAGTCTCACAGACTATTTGCTTGAAAAATGTATGTGTGTGCAAAAACATATAGAGAACAGAAGCCATTACCATCTACCATCAAAGTTTCCAAGAAGAGGATTTTTGTACTTCTGGAGGAACTAACTCAAACACAACAGCTTGCTTTGATGGTTTGGTTCAAACAGATGAATGATTCAGAGCATCTTTTATTTATATATTTTCCTCCCGGTGTTCAGTAAATTTAGCTGGGCAATTAGCAACAGTTAAATAGCTACAACATTACCAGCACTGAATAATTTACTAATAGGCAGAACAATTCCCATATCCTCCATTTGACCGGATATTTATTTTATGTGTGTCCTTGATATGCAATATTTACTCCTGATAAATTGGGGGAGAAAAGTGTATTTGCTTTTGCTAAATCAGGAGAAAAACTTGTAGTTGAAGCTATGATTATTGTGAATATGACATTGAAAATGTGAATAGAAAAACACTTTAATAGATTTTTTTTCCAGTGTAAGACATCATTTGTGCTCTGTACTTTTAAATCATGACTGTTAGCTTTTCAATGAAAGAGTAAATGTTATAGGTCTCAAAAAGTTCTTCAAAGCCTTTTTATCCATCTCTTAGCTTTTACTGTAGCTTTTCTGCTAAGTGAATTTGAAGCATTTTAGAACCCTTTTCCTCTTGCCTTTTTTATCTTAAACAGAGATAAGAATTTAAAAGTCAAATTACAAAAATGGCTGAAATTATGAACTCTTTGTTAGAACACTTTTGTAATACAACTTGTCCTGTTATTATAACACGGACAACCTATGTTCTATTCATGTGGTTTTCAAAGAGGAAACATCTAGTTTCCTCATTTGGTATGAAAACAGTATCAAAGTGAGCATGGTTTGTTCTCAATTTCTTTGCACTATCTGATCTTCGCAAGTAATATATAAAGACTTAAGCCATAGGACATGCAGGATACTCAAGTTACAAGTGCCCCAAGGTCCTAAGAGGTCTTGTCTGTGTCATACCTTAGAGTTAGAAGAAGTTATTGCCCTACAACTGGGAGCATGTGAAGCTTAGTGTTTAAGCCTTTCAATTCTGACATTTTAAAGGTAGCAGTGTCAATATGAGTAGGAACAACATTTCATCCACCTTCTTAGATTCAGATTTATTTGCTGTCATTATCTCTGACCTCTATTGCTGGTCACACTGACAATACCCCAAATAGATAGAATTCCATGTAATTTAATGCCTGGTGGAGTTCTATCTAAATAAATAGATATGTCTTCTTTTCTAACATTAAATTATGCTGCCAACAACGAGGAATAAGTTTGAATTTCTTTTTTTTTTAAGTGAAAATGAAAGAAAACAAATCAGCAGTGACAGAAAGCTGTTCTGAGAGAAGTAGCAAGCAAAACTTATGTTAAAATAATACCTTGGAAGTATGCTTACTGATTTCAATGGAAGAAAATCAGAACTTTGACTTTATTTCTCCAGTTGTAGAAGTCTATACATGAGAGGCTTGAAAATGTAAGTTGTAGAGCAGAAGCTCAGCCAGTACAAATCAGCATGGTTATTGAAGTCAGTGGAATGATAGGAGGGTTTCACCTTCTCAGCATCTGGCCCTCACACAATGTGATCTGCTGATGTTTCAAAAGGTAAAGGACGTATGTACAAACAAGGGAGACATACTGAACCTTCCGTGTACATCTTGTTAAAAGTCTGTGGCTTTGATTAAAGTGAATTCAGTGCCTGCTTGACAGGCAAAATTGACAGAACAGGAAACTGATGTCTTCCATTAGCTCCAGAGTAGATAAAAGCAAAGGCAGGCAGATGTAGCTCCCCCATTCAGGAAGCGTTTCCTTTAGGACATAACAAACCGTTAGGTTTCAAAGGTTTTCACTCCTTGTGATGAGAACACTGAATATCATAGCAGTCATACATTAATGTCTGTTTATCCCAGTATGCCTTTTCTTTTTCTGGTAGGAAATGTTTTTAAAAAGTGATAAGGAATGCAAGTAGAGAGAAAGCCTTCCCCTTGTGCCCTCCTGGCCCCTGGCAATCAGCAGTTTACAGACTTGCTTTGCTAGACATAGCATCTACGCTGCCAATAATGCATGGAACTAGCCCACATTTGAAATGCATCCATCCTGTAAACACATCAATTTAGGATATGTCAGAGTATAAACAAACACAGTGGAACCAAACATGACTTTAGAGCACATAAATAATTCAGCTTTTTAGCACAGTTTTATTTCCTGATCACTGTTATTCAATTCTGAACCCATCAATAGGGTGTCATGTAAAGTTTATTCTTGTCAGTTACACTCTGAGTATCTAGAAGATATGGGGACATAGAAATTCTCTATAAATAGAAGATTCATTGGTCTCCAAATGAGGAGAGGATGCAGTCCTGCCTGATTTCTTATATCCACCTTTCTGGAGCATGTACAAGATAGCAGAGGTAAGCCACATTGGTCTGAAAAATATGGTGTATTTCATTTTGAAATGCTTTTTACCATTGCTTCTGGGGTTTTTATTCATAACCAGAATTCTTCAATCACAGGGGGAAAATGTGAAACCCTGTACACAGCAATAAAAGCCTGTTATTACTTCTTATGCATTTAGCAGAAAACAAACCTAATTTTAATCAGGTAATTTCTACACACTTCCATGGGATAGGATGGTTTTTTATATATCTAGTAGTTTAAAGAATACCATATGTCAAGCTAAGAAGGCTCAATGAATGTGAAAGATAATAGATTTTAAAAAGGAGTTTAACAGTCATTTTATTGACTATCTTCTTCTAAGTCATTCATTCAATTTTTGTAGGTTTACTGCTGCTTTCATCTAGAGTGTTCTCCGTGGGTTTTTCCCCATTCTTTGCTATCATATGCAAGACTAGCACAAACAACCACAGCAGAGAACTTTTGCCCATGAAATGCAGTCCAAGTTAAGACACAGTATCATAAATAAATAGAGCAGGACCAGTAACTGAGGAACTGAGGAAATCAATGACAGAAAAGGAAAAACAGCCCTTTTCTTCTTGCATGTACACTGTAAATATTTATTTTGGTCTTTTTTCCCTGATACAATCACAGGTGTGAGGAGAAGTGGTTGGTGCCAACCTAGAGCATATTGACAGAAAGGTAGCTGCTGAAAGTGGGGCTTTAAGGAGGAATCTTAAGGAGGAGAGCTGACACTGTGGGGGCTGGATACTGAGCCAAATTTGATTTGTAACAGTAATCGCAGGAGTTAAAGTAATGATGGTGTCACAGAGGTGGAAGCTGTGCTGAAGCCATTGGGCCAGGAAGAGAAGGTTCGTGATGTCAAACCCCCTGCCCCATGCTGGTGCCTCCCAGCATACAGCCACCAGCATCACCAGTGCCTTGGAGGAGGAAACAATATTAGTACAAGGAGGAAAAATCCCCCTCTGTGGGTCTTAGTGATGATATCCAGAGGTGTAAGGGAAGGGGAAGAGAAAGGCTGAAACAGAGGCAGATGTGTGGTGATTCAGAGCTCAGCAATGGTACTGCCTACCTGAAGAAAATGGGGCACTGATGAAAACAAAATTTGGCACACTTGGATGTCTACTTCTCACTGCAGACCAGAGGGTATTCCTGAGGGAAGGAAGGAGCTTAACATCTGACCTTGCACCTCTATAATACTTGGATGTCTCTGAGATGAATACATTTTTAGGATGCTGTGTTGCTAACAATACAATGTTGCTAACAATATATTATTACTCAAAAAATACAAAACAAACAAACAAAAAACTAAACCGAAAAACCAAAATCAAACAGACATATAAAACAAACACAACAAAACCCCCCACAACTGAAAAAAAAACCCCTCTGGAAGTTTCATATTCTCACGGCTACATGAGGACTATAGAAGATATAAATGTAAGATAAAAATGTCAATGCCAAAATACAAATCTGGAAGATTGCAAAGTCTGGATGTGGGAAGCTTTCCAAGGACTTCAGAAAAAGTAAGTTAATTGTAATTGGTGTCTTCTGAACAGCTTCTTGTAAAATAAACATAATAAAAACATTCTCCTACTAAAGCATTCAATAAATAACATTTACAGCCATCTGAACTTCAAACTGATCACCAGCAATGTGGGACATGACAATTCATTTTTGATATGTCTGGTGATATGTTATCTTTTTGTTTTCATAAATAGGCATCACACACCACCACATACACATGTTCTAAAAATAGAAATACTGCTCATGTGTAGTATACATGTGCTTCTCAAAATAGAACTTCTCAAGAAAGGAACTGAAACTGGCACTCTCCACATCCTAATTGCTTGATCTTTCTAGATTGTTTCATAAATATATTTATATTAATATTTATCTCTAAATGCAACTCACATGCCACACAAATATGACTTCTTCTGTTTACAATACCAGTGTAAGACATAAATTCCCTTGCAGTCATCAAATAATTTGTGTTTTGGCATGGGACTATATCAATAAGGCTAGGAGAGCTTCTTCCACTGCATTGTCAGCTTGAACAAATCCCAAATGACATCCAGTGATGATGCTTTTGCCTCTATAAACAATCAAATCATATGTTCTCATATGATATGCTCACATTTGTAGCTCTCTTTTGAAGGAAAATGTCTCACTGATGGAACTCTTTGCCATCAAACCTGCTTCTAGCATTTCAGGCCCATTACTAATCCAACCAATTACTCTGCATGTAAACCATAACAGGCACCTGATTAGATCTTAATCTCAATTATTTCTTATTTTTCATAGTTTCTTTTGCATAGGATGTAAGATATTCTCCTAAATGAACATTTTTATTGTGCTTAATTGAAAACCAAAAAGTCATTGTGATTAAGATTCATTTGACTGAATATAGACATCAGTATCTTAATCACCATACATCAGAGTGTAGATGTAGCTAACATCTGAAGTAATCTCTCTGTGCTCTCATTTATGTTCAATGAAATGAAATAAACATTTCTAGAGTATGACTCATCTCATTCCAAAATAGACAATAAAAATAGATCGAATGACTCTTATCCTTAATGCACCTTTTTCTCTCTATTGCCTATAAAGGGAACCTTAGGTGACTGTCTCACATAGAGATACCAGAAGTTTGTGAATTTCACTTGTCTAGCTTACCAGTGACATTTATGGGTCTGAAAATTGTGGAAAGTGTCATATTTTTTCAACAGATCTAGGTGCTAAAATATGTGGGCCTCTCAGTGTAATTAATTTATGTTCTTCATCTCGTACCTCTGTTTCTTTGAGCTCACTGTGATTACAGTTCTTCTGTAAGAACAGTTGTCTATAAAGTAAAAAGAGAATTAGGCCTGTGGTGAAGCTCCTATTATATCTTAAACTATTTCAGAAGGAACTCAGATAAAATTAAGCTGAGATGCAATCCTTTTCTTTTTCTGTCATATAATTGTACAGCATTCCTCCAAACTCTATGACCCATGAACTGTTTTACGCTTTCAGAGGCAAAGAATTAAGATCTTTAACAATGTTGTGATGTGGTTTTACTACAATGCCAGTGAGGTTACACAAATGGCTTACATGGCTTTAGCAAAGGATTAACTCTTTTAATAATGTTCAGTGCCTCATTGCCTCTGTGCTCCCAGGCCACACCCTTAATTATATGTAAATGTTAGAGTATTTGTCCACTCGGGGGCCGATACTTACATTTCATATGGTATTTTGTCCCAGGATGTTGCTGGGACAAGTTTAGGGAAAAGGCCCTGTGTCTTCTGTTACAGATGAACCTGAATTCCTCTGCAAAGCTACGAGGTTCAGCCCATTCAGCCCAGGCTGACACATCTGGAAGTGCTTTACAGTTTTCATTAATAGAAAGATTTATTAAATGAAGTAATATAAAATACAAATAAGTGAATCAGAGAAGCATTCTCTATGTTGCATACATTGACATTAAACTCAAACAACTGTATTTTCATATAGTTTACATATTTTAGTTTGAAAGCTTTTTCCCTGATGTAAGATCACATGTCCAAGTGATGCTACCACTGTTCACAAAGTAACACATTAATAGAATTGGATTTCTTTTGATGCACAGTGCAATTATCTCAGAGATCAATAACACGCTAAAAGAAATTTACATCCTCTATTAGCACTGGTATATTATTCACTCTTTTGTCTAATGATCTATAGTAGATACAAACTTTTTTTGTCTTTTAATCCTCTTGAATATTGTTATAATATTGCATACTCTGAAACACATTTTCTGAGACACGAGTACCAGTGTCTCTTATCATTACCAACAGTAATCAGACAAAAATTCTTATGATTATTTTTTACTCTGTTAATTCTCAATCAAATCCCTCAGTTGCTTTGGAATATGAGAGATATTTCTCATTCCACTTGCACATTCTACATCAGATCTCTAGTGTCCTTCTTCATCTCATCCTTTACATTTCAAAAGTGAAGATTATGAAGAAATAAAGCTGTGAAAGAGCTGTGACAACCAGGCCAAAACTGACCTTCATTTTTATTCTCATTTTCTCATTTCTTCTGGGTATTCTGTTCTACAGTCAGGAATCATGGATGGGATATCAAACCATTCTGATTTTGAGACCCTTTGTGGAAAACTTGAATTATTTTTATTGCAATCTGCCTAGAAGTTACAAATGTACAGCCTTTGGTATTTGCTACGTGCCTGCTTTGCTCAGTACAGCTACTGTTGAAGCTAGGTTCAAGAGAGCAAAGAGAGAGGTAATACTTGCATTGTCCATATCTGCACTGTTTTGAATCCCATCTTTGAAGAGACGTAAACACAATGCCTTTGCTAGGCATCTAGTGGGTCAAGTGAATGTAGCATACTTAGGGTTGACCCAAATGAGGGCAGAATAAGGCACTGCATAGTGTAAGCTGGTACGCCTGTGCTTTCTGTGAAGTAAAGTAAATGCATTGCTCCAGAGGAGAAAAGTCTCATTCTCTGAATCGAGTTACATTAATTTCCACATTCTCATAACATGTTGTCATTCCTAAGAAAAAATGTCAGTCCAAGTTTGTGCTAAATCAGGGAGTGTCTGTCTGTGAACTCTCGCACCAAGTCTAGTTTTAACCAGCTGTCCTGACTGCCTGAACATCCTCTCCTTGTGATCATGTAGCACCAAGTGCCCAGACATCATTTTTCTCCAAATGTCAGAAGTTTTTACATTGTGGGCCAAGAGCAAACTGGATTGATAACCATGCATGACTGCCTGGCCCTGTAATACTGGACATGATAGATGTTTTCTTTAGCATTGCTCTTCTGTATGGTAACATTCTGCATTTTACTTGATTCACAAGTGAAAGCTAAAGAAGTGCAGGGATGATCAATAACAGACACTAAAGGATCTAATTACAGAAACTGACGTAGCCACATTTCTACATGCAAACACACTGGTTTATTTAGAGACACACATGCGCTTATATTCATTAGTCTTGTATGCACCAACATGCATTAGAAAAATAAAACAGTGTGCTCCTTGTGATTTCAGTGGCACTGTCTTATATTGTGTTTTGGCCACACATCTCAATAGCAAAGCTTTTCGTAGGAATACTTTCTATATGTCTGCTTGGTAAAGTTTTTGCATTGCATGTGGATTCAGTTTGGTAGGGTCATAAACTGAATTTGTATTTATTCCTCCTACTCACTTTTTGCTTACCACTTACAGAAAAAAAAGAAAATTTCTATCCTCCTGACAACTTTAGCAGGACCTAAAAAATAAAAAAAATAATCCATACAATGCCATTTTGAAAGCTTGTCTTTCAGATAGTTCATGAGAGGTTCCAGTTCCTGTAATGCAAGCACACAACTGATAGTTTTAGCTGTCTGCTGTAGCCATCAGCATACTCCAGAAAGTAAGTGCTAAAAATTTCTATATAGTATATTTGAAGATATCCATATTGAGAGCCTGTATGCTCCTACATCAAATTCCCAACTGGGTACCTAAGCCTCAGCAACTAAAATCTTTCACAGGCGCTCACAACCACCCATTCCTTTCTGTTGACCATTTCCTTACAAAGTATGTATTAACTTCTATGGAACTGCTTCATTAGTTACTTAAACTAGAGAGAGTAATCAGGTGTCCCACTAGACATTTAGGGTGTCACCATGTATTTATAGCCTGGGAATTCCAACATATTTTATGACTGGATTTTAATATAGACTTTATGTTGTACATATGCACATGTATAATTTTTTCTTTAAATGCTGCAGGTTGACACTTGCAAAGGAGCTGGTGTGTTTGGACTGTACTTGGGTTTTGATGCACAATTTTGATGCAATTTAAAGGAGATGAACTTTCCCAGGCTGGATTTTCATTTCTATTCTCAGACATTTACAGTTTCTCAAGTGTAGCATGGTGGTGCTGACAGCCTCTGAAAGGAGAGGCCGAAATCATTGTCTTCTCTTGTCTGGTCTTGCCTTGTGTCTCTTTTCATATGAACATCTTAATCAATATTAATCATAATTTATGAATTTTATGATTTTGTTTCTGTGTCTATTATAGACAATCAACGAGTTCATCATAAGCTACTAAATAGACAGAAACAGGCTTGTTCACTGTGTCATAAAGCATATATGAATATAATATTCATTGTCAGCCCAAAATTTTTTCTGCTTTCACTAGTCAAGCTCTCCATGCTTTTAAATTTCCTGCTGTTAATAATGATTACTATTTTAGGCTCAAATGCTGCTATAGCTATGAATTTCAAACTTCTGTGTGACAAAAGTCAGCAAAAAGCAAAGCATAGTATATTAAGTTGATGAGATAATGACTTGGTACAGAATTTTTAATTAAAATTCCATAATATACTTAACAAAAGATGTTTCCTGAAAACATTTTATTTAGCAAAGAATGTCTTGCGAAAGATTCCATTAGCATACAATCTTTTTGTAAACTCTCAGTATTTCTTTGATGATACATCAATATTTTTGCTAACTCATTTGTTTGCACTATCATTAAAAAATATTTACTCACTATTTAATTCCTTCTTGCACTTATTGTGCCATATTTTTTCCTGAAAGAATGAATTTGCAATGTAGTTGTGGTGAAGTTACACTTTGTGTTGAGAAAAAAAGATGTGTTCTGCTGCAGAAACAGGACATTCCAAGGTGTCCTGTCCCTCAAGTGTTTGTAAAGATGCTGGATCCTAAACACAAGCAGGCAGGAAGCAAAAATAGATAGCTTTGCATAGCATTAATTTATAAGATTTGTCTGTACTTCAAATGCAGTTTTTCCTACCATCTAGATTAGATTCCTCACTAGCCAATCTAAATGACTAATTGAAGAGTAGCTTTCTGAAGAGTCTGTAACTGTCGCTTGGCTTCATCCTTCTCTGTTTGTTCCTAAGGTTTCTTTCCTCTCTTGTTTTCCTTCTGAAACAACAATGCACTCTATTTTGGGGTTGCTAGTCATGATTCCAGGAATGGGAATCCAACTCTTGAGTACAACAGGCTTTACATAGTAACTTCTTGGCAGAAATTCAGAAATGCTTTGGCCAAAGGGAATTAAAAAAGGACCCAGAATAAGGGTAACTTGAAATGAAAGACCTTCACAAAAAAAAAAAGAAGTGTAAAAAAACCTCACATAAAAAATACCTTCAGCACATAAAAGACTGAAGAATTGAGATAAATTGTGATATTTGTTTTTCATGCTTAATTGAAAGCTTTTTGCTACTCTATCACCAAGTATCATGAATACTAAGATACTTCTCTTCTAAACGTGTATGTGTATATGGGAACGTTCTAACCCCAAGCTTGCCAAACATCAAGTCCTTCTGTTTGCTCTCTTTTTAAAATTAACTCTTGATGGAGGAATGGTTCCATTCAGCAAGGGAAGGAGTTTAAGTTTTCCCTAAGTCTGGGGAATTAGCATAACAATGGTCCTGGAAATGATGAACTGTCTGTAAGATTATTCTGCTCACAAACAAATGGTTCACAGTCCCCGGGTACCTGTCTGGATGCTGCTTCTCTCTCCTCCCCCCGCACCTACACCCCTGCAATAGACTTTAGAGGCAGAGCCACAGTTTGGGATTTTGGCACCTGAATGTGTCTGTTTATATGTTTTCCTTCACAAGTTCCTTTCCCTCTTTCTAGTTATTTCTGACTATGCTTTGCCCCACTAATCATGTCCTCTTCTTGAAATGCCAGTCCCAGCTGGCAGGACATGGACACATAATATGATGGTTCTCTCATACCTCAGAAGGCTTCAAAAAGTAGGTACTCTAATCAGTTCTGTCTTGTAACAGTCCTTTTGGGGTTTCGAACCCCATAAATCCCCATGTTATTTCACTCTTCTTTTTGCATCATACGTAGATTCATTTGTGAATATCCATTATATGTGGATTTTCTGCTTTCTTCTTTATTTTGCCTCCCTCCATCCTCAAATCAGTTAAGAAAAGGAGTGCACAGGTAACAACATAATACATTTTTCCGAAGAAATGACACACCCAGTTATTACCAAGGTGAACTGCCTCTCTTCTTTCAACATTTATTTATCTGTTGCTAAAACACCAAAGCAGCTATCATATTTAAAACACACTCTTTTTCATGCTATTTAATAAAGTGTACATTGCCTTTATGACTCCTTAACCAGAAAAAAACGTAGCCTAATGGATAGATTTCAAGCTCCTGACCCAAACCCCTTAATTAACTGTAAACCCAACATTCTTATTCTTCTTCAGAGGAGTATTATGTTAGCAGATTTGAAGGGGACTGTTTTTATAGTACCACAGATCCTGAGGTGGGGAACTAATTTTCTATTCCAAGAAAACATCCACCACTAGTACAGTGAGAAGCAGAGCTCCAGTTGTTGGTTGTTTGTTTTTTTTAAGCCCTAACGACTAGCTTTTATTCCATAATCACAGAGCACCCCTTTCACCTGATGATTTTTGTTCAGTCTTCAGCACACTTCCTTTCCTGCTTCATCATTCATCAGCTATGAGGTCATTAATTTTAAATAGAAGATTCTTAGTAACCAACAGAGAATTCCATTGTAAATCAAAACTTCTCCAGATGATATGTTTTTTTTAAGCCCTAACGACTAGCTTTTATTCCATAATCACAGAGCACCCCTTTCACCTGATGATTTTTGTTCAGTCTTCAGCACACTTCCTTTCCTGCTTCATCATTCATCAGCTATGAGGTCATTAATTTTAAATAGAAGATTCTTAGTAACCAACAGAGAATTCCATTGTAAATCAAAACTTCTCCAGATGATAAGTTAATTTGTCGGTGGTTCAGTTATGTTTTGCATGGAATTTTCCAGACAGTCTGACAGAAATCAGGATCACTCTTTACCATGGGCCTTCACTCCTGAGGGAGGTCCTAAAACAAAACAGAGATGACATGTTTTTCCTCATGCTCCCAAGGTCTCTATACCTACAACTATCTCTGTTCTACTGTCTGCTGGGATATGTTTGATCATACTGCCAATGTATGGATGCATGCCAAAAAATTGTGTATGGCCATTAAGGAACACTTGTTCTCTGGCTGAAAGGGCCCCTTTACACATGTCTGTCCTGAAAAAAAATGCACAAAAGCTTAATCTCCAAGATATGACAGCTAACTAACTCATTGCAATTCATATGGGGGAAGGGACAAATGGGATACAATAAGAGACCAAGTAGCTCAGATGTCCAATGTGTCTTCACATCAAAACAGCACTCAGAAAAAAAGCTTTGGAATCAACAATGGAACCAGCTTTTTATCAAAGTAGGTGCAGACTAACTGTGTATCTGACGCAGGGTATGGTATGTAGGGCTTCTGTTAAAGATCATGTGAAGCCTGGTGAAGCTCAGCAAATTGAAACATGCTGAATTAGCAATAACTTCTCTGTCCAAAGAAATTTTACAGGCCAGATCATCATCTCTATTATGACCTGGGTTGGCCCTACACAAATTATTAGGACAAGGAAAGGGAGAGGACCAAGCATGTGCTAGCGGTCAGTGCCCTAACCGCATATAGGCTGTGCCAGTTAGGGCAGCTGAGCTTCAGCCTAAGTTGGTCTGGGCCTGGCCAGAGAAATTAAGAACATGATGTTTTCTTCATTCCTCCAGAACTCTGCAGAGCTTTGGTATAGAGAGTTGCTTCATCTGGCATGCATGTTCCAGAAAACAGGATTTTTTTTTAAAGTGAGGGTCACCTCTGATACCAATGTATGTGGACAAGTGAAATAATGGCAAGTCACTCTTCTATTTGGGACACTGTGTTATGGCAGTTGTCTAGTACAGTGTTCTCCAACATTGCTCTAACAGTCTTAAAACCAACCGTTGCTCTCATTCCCATTGTTTTATATGCAGAAGGGACTAGCAGGACTAGCCAGGAGTAAAAATGGATGAAGACAGAACTTTGGAAAACTTCTGCATGTTTGTTTTTTCCTTCTGAACTTCCAAGGAGAAGCAGAAGGAAGCACAGAGTATATGCCTGTGCATTTATTCCTGGGAGAGGTGGCCGGTAATGGCAATGTGCTTGGAAGAGCAGTAGTGACTATTCTGCAAATAAGCATCTGTTTCCACTGCTGCTCCCTCACTGCTGCACTCTCTTTACTTTTGATCATGGCATCCCCACAGCTGTCCTTTTTCTTTCTCTTTATCACCTTCAAAGGAATTCAGTTCCCTTTTTCATGTGATATTTCAGGCCATCACTTTGATTCTGATGACCTACAGAAGTGAAAGAACCAGACCTCCATTCTGAGTGCCCTTTCCCTGCTTCCTCTTGGCCAGGATCATCAGGATCACAGCCAAAACACCCAAGATTAACTACAGAGCTGTGCAAGAAAGGAGACCCTTGGTACCGGAATTATTGCTGATATCACAAAATATTTTGACTACTTAATTTTGCACATGAGAACATCCCATTAGCTCTTAGGCAGCTGGGGACAAACAGCCCCTCTCAGAAATGTCTAACAGATCTGTGTAGGACTATGAATGATGCATATCAACCTACAATTTTCCACATGTAATGCAAACTCAGCCTTACTGCTGAAGCATTGCAGTTGTTGAAGAAACACACATCTCAGATCCTTTCCCAGACTTTTGCGATTCAGGGTAGTTAACTGGAAATGCAAAAGCCAGTCAAGTCGCTGGGTGGCTGCTCCTATGGAATTTTGATGCATCAGTAAAGGAGAAAGATGTAGCATACTTTCTGCTATCAAAGGCATGCTGAGCAGTTAAGCTAATTACATTACGCTGTGTTCAAACAAAATGCTTGAAAGCAGCTCTGTCGAGCTATGTAAATCCGTGCACAGATCTTGTGTGTGACTGTAGCAGTAAAGAGAAAATGTTTCTCAATAACAACAAAAACAAAAAGAAAAAAAAAAGACATATGTCAATATTACCTCATGGGCAGTTTCCCCTCCAGTTTCTAACCAGTAATATCCTCCACTCACTTGCCCTTTAAGACTTTTTCGAAGAAATGATTTCTTGATCATAAAACTAATCATGACACCAAAAATACCCCAGAACAAGACACTCCATTGAACATGCTACACCTTAAGGGAAAGGATGAGACAATAAATAGCATGTAGCAGATGTTATTCATGTTGCTTCATGCTCTGTTAGAAGGCTCTCAGACACTATAGTTCCGAGCACAGTGAAAGAGTCCATAGACATAGAGTCACTAATGATGCATATTATGTAGGACAACATAAAAAGATTAATTGATTATTTATATATGCATAGACAAGTTCTTAACAAAAGCAATAATCTTTAATTTTTCCACCCCACTACAGCCCTCACGTTAAGATCTTTCAATAATATAGAATTAGTACATACTAGTACTAATATTAGTACAAATTAGTACATATTTCAGGTTATTTAAAATTTCTGAAGTGAAAGGTATATATTCAAAATAACAACCTTGGTAACATCTTATAAGGAGTTTCTGGATCTGTGCTGGCTGGATCATGGCATTTCAAGGGAATTTTGTAATACAGATTTGGCTCCAGTGCACTAACACCATGTGGATTTTTGCTTTGAATGCTGGGTTTGAATGGACCAAATACTTCAAAGCAAGACTCTAAATCAGGAAAATGCAGTGAGTTTCATATGCTTTCCACTCAAAACCATACCTTGGCCCAGATTCCCTCCAATAGAGCCCAGCCTTTCTTGAAACTCAGCCCACATTAGCTGAAAGCGTTTACAAATCCCATCAAAACTGGCTTCGAGTTTCAAGCTTGTAATAAAATCCAAACTCAGGAGTTCTTCTTGGCTTCAAATGTCTCTCTGTTCTAGTAATTTCTACTTGTTTCCATTAAAAAGAAAAAAATGGTATAATTCGTGCTGATTTCTTCCTGTTGCACTGACAAACCTGGACTAACTTCATTAACTCCTCGAGATTGCTTTAGATTTGCAGCAGAATAGGTGTGAGCAGGTTGAGCAGAGGTTTTACTAAGATAAAAGTGGGAAGCTGGGTATACTCCAAGGTCAACATTTCTAAATGCAACCCATGCCTTTCTGTTGAAGATAACAAAATGCAACTGCAGGCTGTAGGCTTTCTTGGGTATAAGCATGTACTTCTGGCTTCCAACATGGCACTCAAAGTGCCTCAGCACGGTGCCATCCGCCTCGCTGAGCGCCAGCTGCAGCAGCTCCACCATGCTCCCTGCCCCCACCACACTGCTCATCTGCCTCCTGCCCTTCATGCCAACATCAGCATCTGCACAGTGACCAGGGGCACAGGTTCAAGGACTGTCATTTGTTTCCACTTGTGTCCAAGCTTGTGAGCGAGCAAGACTTGAAACAGCAATATTGTCTAAGATTTGAAACATGCAGCTGGGTCCACCAGCATGGGTGGAAGCACCAGAGCCTGGATCTAGAGTGGCTTTAACCACCACAAAACTATCCCTGGACATGCGGAAACAGGATTGTGTGAATACTAAGCCTCTGTATTTGCCACACTCTACTATCGCACTATACATTGCAGATTTGCAGTGCATAATCTATCACGTGACATTAAGAATTGTACCACTCATACCTATTACCTGACCCACCAGCAGATCATATTGTCTAAGAAAAGCCCCCCACAATGAAACAAAAAAAGCCTGCAGCAATCATGCATAGCAAATCCAGCCACCAAACCATAGTGGGAGCTTCCCCATGGACAGATCTTAGAAAGAGCAAGAGAGACTTCATTGCAAAATCCATACTGCAGTGTGATGGTTGCAAACTGATTTGAGACTGGAAGTGCTGAGGCATTGCAAGGATGAAATAGGGCAGGTAAAATGCAGTGGCAGACAGATTTTTGCTCTGGATGCTTAGACCGGTTACCCCTTTTGCACTTCCTGCTCACCCTGACCCCATGGTGTTACTATGGGCAGGGACTCTGACTCTGCCTCCTAAAACCAGTCCCTTAGGCTCTGTTTATCATTTCCTCCTGTTCTCTGGGGAGAAGAGAGAGCTAACTGAGTTAAGGACTGGGGAATCAGAAATGTCCACTTTTAAATGAATCCCTTTCAAAAGACAGGTTTGCTCCTTTGCCCCCTTTCCCACCTCACCTGTTGTTACCCCTGAACTGCAAACGCGTTGCTAAACAGCCCCCAGCTCTGAGCAGAGCCTTTTGATCGTGCCTGAGGATCTCCTAGCACTGGAAGGACTCTTGGCTAGCTCCTACAGTTTGCTCCCATATTTCTCATCTGGTGGCAGTCCAGAGGCAGCTTGGGGCAGCTCTCCCCGCTCCCC
>NW_008687396.1:46614-83838 GCF_000695815.1 Acanthisitta chloris | reverse complement strand
AATCACAGAATGGTTAAGATTGGAAGAGACTGCAGGACCACTTACAACTGGTTGCTCAGATCCATGTCCAGTCATCCTTTGAGTGTCTTAAAGAATGGAGACTCCACAATCTCTATGAGCAAATTGAGAGTAATTTAACTACTTCAATATGCTGTTATTACGATAAGCCCTTTATTACAGCACCCCACATTTAAAGTGGAATAGTTAAGAGATATGTGTGGGTATGTGGCTTAAAAAATCAGCAACCAAATTAGCAACTGTCTTCTGACTTGCACAAATTTGTGTCTGCTGCACAGAACTTGAGCTAGGGAACCGGATGGGAGGGAGAATTGCCTGAAAGAGTGAAATATTGTGGAATATGGAATTCTTAGTAGAATTCTTAGTCCATCCATGAATACTTCAAAAAGTATTCCTTAAAAACAGCAGTCATGGAAAGACTTAAACCATTTTTCCTTGTTTCCTGCCTAATAATCAAATCAGTGGAGACCTGGGACAGACTTCTGTTTGGGAGTGTAGGGACGAAAAACTTCTAATTGCAGAATGGATCTTGACAATATATGAAACAGACCAACATTTCTTGATATAGAATATTCTTTTCATTTCATGTCCTATACCTGCTCTGTGGAGAAATGTCAGTGCAGGTCATTATTTAGCTAATTTGGAAATGAATGGCACTGCCAAATCCTGCACATAACCACAGCCACATGCCATAATATGTATTGGAAATTTCCTTCCTAGCATCAGTTTCTCTTTGGTATCTGTTCTTTGATAGTACCCAAAACTACAGAGGTCCTTGGCTAAAAGAGTTTGCTGTCGGAAGAAAACATACATGCAGATCTATCTCTCTCTCTATATATATGAAGTGAATATTGAATAAAATATTCAGAATCTAAAAAAACCTGTATGAATTGCAGTGGTCAGCCAATAATTACAGCAATGCATTAGGAAAGTCTTCTAGACCATGAATCCTGAGTGAAGTGTGCTTCCCACTGCCTAGTTTATGACAAGGCACCGAGCCCTGAGAAAGGATAGAAGTTAAGGCATGTTTTTGAATTCATCATTTCTCTGTTGTTGCTGTTGGCAAACGTCTCCTTACCCAGCATGCTGCTCCTATGGATTCCATTCTCAGGTGCATACCTTTTCTTAAGCCATTTTATGGAGAGCTGAGGTGTCCATCTAAAGAATTAGCTGTGTGGTCAAATTTTGTGATAGAAGGACCATTTGCAACTGAGTTGTAACTGACTATGATATCAGTTGAAACAATGAAAAAGTTACAATGTGGAAAACAGTAGTACTATCCAGTTTAAATCTGATCAGGAATGAGAATCTGTTCCAGTCTCTCACTGTTGTTACAATTGAAAATATTTTTGTGGCATTCCTATTCCGCATTTCCATCTTCTCAAGATTTTTAAGCTTGGTGAATCTCTTTTTATGACTGCAAAACAGATGTAGCAGTCAATATGAATACCTATAGTAGAAGTGCTAATCTTTGTTGGTGGTATAAACCACAAACACCTAGAGATTAGTTCCAGCTTTTTGTAGTTACTGGTGGCCTTCCTTTCAATTCTGGTGGGAGCCAGGCTTCATACAGGAACATGGAAATTCTTCAGCTTTTTATCAGAAAGCAAGGAAGTGCTGACTCTGAATATGAACTCTCAAAGGAAATCCCAGATATGAATACTTACAGGCTGTTTAGATACTGTAAATTCAGAACAAACCGTATAGTTTTAGGTTGTGTTGCTCTAACAATGGGAAGATTTATTCATTCTTCTGCTTTTATGTACGTGAACCAGTAAAGCAAGACATTTTAAATTTCCTCAGTGTAATATCCTTAGGCAAGTCAGCTGTATTTTAAGTTATGTTGTGTATTTTTGTATGTTAATTGCTGTGTATTTATGAAGACATGGTAACACTAACATTGCACTCTTGTTTAAATGCAGCTTTCTGAACCTTTGTGGGTTCAGTAAGAAAGGCTCTGAGGTATTCTTTATCTGAAACACAACCAGAACATAACCAACTTTTAAAGTCTGAAGAAAGTAAAAGTGACCTCTATATATGTGTATGGATATTGCCTTGTGCATAAATGCCCGTATAAACACGCATTGCTAATGTAGGCAGGATTTTACCAATAGGGAGTTAAAGCAAGGTTACAGTAGAAGAGGAAATATTCATGGTATGTTCTTAATTTCTCATTGATGTAATTGAAATAAAATGGGAGCCAAAGAAGAATTAGCAGTGGCAATGAGACATAGACAGGAAAAACGTAATTAAAGTGTGTTTCATAATGTCTCTTTTTCCTGTTGCTCTTGATTATTATGAGTTGTCAAACCAATGCAAAAATCAAGAGCAAGAGCAGGTACCACAGTATTGGTTGTTTTGTTTTAATTGATAAATGCTAGTGTTTAGTGGTATTCCTATCAATTTCATATTAGCCACATCACTTATTTTCTGGCACTTTATTTGCAGCTATGAGTGTTCTACTTGCAAATTCAGAGTTTACATCTATTCATTCAAAGCTGATAAAAAATAATCTGTTGTAATAGACATTGACTTTATCCATCGAAGAGAGATCTGAGTTGGAACACATCTTTAGACCTGTCTCTGCTGCTCTGGCTGACGATACCTGTGCATACATAGCTCCTACATGAGGAAGTCCATGCCTCTTTTTCCTGCAGAGGTTGTTACCAGAGCACCTTCTTTGCCCAGTGCTGCCAACCCTGGTACAGTGGTACCAGCTGTGCCAGTCTGTGGGGTGAGTGGGACACTGTGCTGCAGGATGGGCTCTCAATATCCTGCTGTAGATGCAATGTTTCTGTGAGGGTCAACTGAAAAGTGCCATTGCAGATCAGTTTGGTGAGTGTGTTTTTTAATCTTGCTTTTAGAAGGACAGAAATAATTGGCTTGTAATCAGAACAATTCAGTACATGACGGACATAGCACTTTCTGATTCGATGAAATGTATGCTATTTATACAAAACCCCTTGAGAGAAAAAAACCACAAAATCTACTTTTTAAATTTAGTTTTTTAATTTCTTTTTAATTCAACCATTATTTACTGTTGGTAATTGCATAAATGTTGGTTGGGAAGCAGTTCTGTATGACCAGTTTCAAAGCATACTGGATAGACCAGAAGGCTACAGAAGAAAACTTTAAACCCTGAATTTAGTGCATGTGCTGTTCAATGGCTGTGCAAGGAATTAGCATTTCCTTTGAAAAGCATGTACCTGTTAAGTTAGGTTTTGGTGTGTTGAAGCACAGGCAACAGCAAGCCTCTGTAACAACTGGAATAGGAGTCCAGTCAGTGTTAAAAAGATGTTTTTGAACTAAGGCCTGTAATGTAATAGTGCCATTAGGACATTCAAGAGCAGATGTAAAAATGTTAAACAAGAAAATGTGTGTATGTATCTAACTTGGTACGTTTATTTTACCTCTCAAGTACATGGTGGGATGCAGAAAGGCTCTAATCTTCTCTAGTAATCAGTCAGCAGTCTCAGGCTCTTGTGCAAAAGCTGGAATTGCAATTGGTGTTTCAACAACATTTAAGTTATTTTTATGTAAATATTTCTCCAGTCTTATTTGCAAGTATTACTATATAACAACTCAGTATGTTTAACTTTTATTTCTGATTTGACACCTTTTTTTCTATCATATCAGTATACGATACATAAGATGATGAAGGGAATAAGATTGACTGACTAGACAAATCATAAATAGATGTTTCCCTGAACAATGATTGCTACTCTGAAAATGCAATTTGTTGCAGTCATTCCTATAAACTGTATCTAAAGCTTGAACTGAAGAATTCTTTAGTTTTTTGAAGCTCAAGGGATGACTTTACAGAGACATATTGGCCTGTATTGTCTGCTTCTAGCAGGTTTGGTTCTACTTGTGCCCTCTTATTTTAACAGAGTGGTTCGAAGAATGAAAGCTAAACATACTAACCCCCTAAAAGCTTTATTCCCATATGTTCTACTGAGATACTGGACTTTTGGCAAGATGATACTTTTTGCTGTGCAGCTAGTGGACCTTTTCAAACTTTGTATGTCTGCTTGCATATTATGCATATTTATGCTAAGTAGAAGAAAGCAAAATCATATTATGTGCCTGTAATGTGAAACTAGATGAAGTTGCTTTGATTGTTGTTATTTCCTGAAGTACAGTATGTCTTGAATCTTGCACTGTATACTTATACGTGCTGTGTGAAATATTCAAACAAAATATAAGTTATGTTTCATAACTAATAAGAGTTATGAACATAATAGAAACATGCTAGAAAAATATTTCACAAGTAAAAATGCTTTTTCAGCAATCAGGCATAGAAATTTATTCTAAAATCTGAAGGCTAAATTGGACTCCCTATGAATGTGTATTAGCAATTTAGTTTGGATTGGAAATATGCTTTCAAAGTGAATCTCCCAGTTGTCCCTACTTAACCAGCTTCACTTCTCATTGCTGTATACTTATTGACTATGCGTATTTGGCTCATCTCTGATAATGTCGAACCAAAAGATGGATTCCAAGGATGCACTCAGTGTGCTAACAGACTTTCAGTCTATGGAGCCAGAGCAGAGCTAGTTTGTGTTAACCCATGTAATGTCTAAATATAACCCACGGGAACCCCAGTCTGAGGAGGAAGAAAATCTCCACCTTCAGCATTATATTCCTCCCAGGGAAGAACTCAGGAGGCTAATGACTTATTGACCCTATCAAAAACTAAAAAAAAAATTTTGATGAAACCTTTCTGTAATAATTAGGCATTTTTGGATTATGAGTGTAATTTTAACTGTCTAATAATTGGTTTATTTTTATTAGACTTTTAAAGCATTGGTTGGACTAAAAAAAATACTGGCTCTGTAATAGGGTACATCCCTTTTGGCCATGGTAAGATATTGAGTGTAATACTTCTCAGGAGAATAATGCAATCAAAAAGCAACACCATTTTATATACTGACAAGAAAAACAGGTTTAAAAAGCAAGACAAAGGGAAAAGGAAGGAGAAGGACTTGCGAGAGAAGCAAAAGTTTAGAGCACATGACCAACAAAGAGAGATCTGAAAGCCAGAAGGTGTGTATTTTTAGTTCAGCCAACATTTCAGTGATTGATTTGGTGTTGCCAAAAGTGTGGAAGGTGTTTAGATGGAATATAAAGATAATTTCTGGTTAATGAAAACAGAAGGACTCTGGAAGAAGAATGTAATAGCAGTGTAGGGAGTACATTTAGCAGGTGGAAGCCAAGCAGTGTTTCAGTACTGTCAGAGGATATGACTGGAGGATTGACTAAACATTGCAGTTTTTGAAGTTTAGGCTAGACACTAGGGAAAAATAAAAAGACACTGAATGCAACACTGGAAATTTGTAAAATTTCCTTGAAACTTTTCAAGATTTTGCCAGAGAAATACATAGCTAAGGTCTTCTAATGTTTTCAATGGTTGCATCTAGAGCAGGAAAAAGGACGATGACATCCTTGGGTCTTGTAAAACTTCAGTTTATATAAAATTATTTTATTTTAAATTGAAAACTAAACAAGATTTCTGTATTATCTCCCATAATAATGAATCTTCAGCTAGAATAGAATCCATATCTGATTTCTCAGGTTAGGTCAGATCTTTTTTGAAAACATGAAATAATAATAAAGCATTTTTTCCCCCACAAGATAAATGACCACAGAAATTTGGAAAGGATACATTACTTGGATACCTTTTAATATGTTGGTTTCAGTTAGGATAGAGTTAATTTTCTTCCTAGTAGCTGATGTTTTGGATTTAGTATGATGATAATGTTGATAACACACTGATGTTTTAATTGTTGTTAAGTAGTGTGTATATCAGCTCAAGGATTTTTCAGCTTGCCCTGGCCTGCCAGTGAGAAGGCTGGAAGGGCACAAGAAGTTGGGAGGGGACACAGCCAGGACAGATGACTCAACCTGTCCAAAAGGATATTCCATACCACATGATGTCATGCTCAATATATAAACTGAGGGCAAAGCTGGCCTAAGGCCTCTGCTCGGGAACTGGCTAGCCATCGGTCAGTGAGTGGTGAGCATTGTGCATCACTGGCTATGTATATTATGATTTCTTTTATCATTATTATTACCAATATTGTCATTTTCTTCCTTTTCTGCCCTATTAAACTGTCTTTCTCTCAACCCATGATTTTCTGACTTTTCTGTTTCTCTCCCTCATCCCACTGAGGGTGAGGGGAATGAGTAAGCAGCTGTATGGTTCTTAAGTTGCCAGCTGAGGTTGATCCACAACACAGTAATAAATTACAGAGGTAAATAAGGAGATATTAGAAGTCTTTGGAAGTATGTAACAGTTTTGGATAGATGTAAAAAGTAGAGTTGGCAGAATTAGTTTGGACTGTTCTGGATAGTCTATAACTTTAAGGTTACAAAAATGAGAGTGAGAAAGAGGAAAATAAGAGAACGAAAGTCACTGGGAGATAACAGTTTTGAGAGATTAGAAAAATTGATCATTGGTTATGTTAAAGGAGGGAATACAAATCCCAGAAGATAATTTAATGACCACAGAGCCACTTTATCCAAAGGAAGAAAACAAATGAGTAAAGGTATCAAGCAAAGAACAGAACAAGAAAAATGAAGATGAGAAAAGTTAACCAAAAGTTAACTGATTAGAGCACGAGATACATGTTTCGTTCCAGCTCTTTAGTCTTTTTACACTGATATGAATAACTGTAAATCCTAATATGCAAGGAGTACACAACTTGAATTTTCAATGGATAATAAATGGTGCCATTTGTAGATCATCCCTGTCTGTGATACAGTGGGTTTTCAACCACTTGTTTGTAGAAGTAAGTGCTGAAAATTGTATTTGCTCTTATTTTACAATTAAGATATTCTGAGACTAGTAAGTGAAAGCTAATGCAGTTGAAAGCTCTTTATGCATGTCTTCAAGGCTTGCTATTTCATAAAGGTTTTTCAACATACTTTCTTACAAAGGAAATTCTTATTCTGCCTTTAACACCAATAAAAATCAGAAAACTGCATTTGTTGATATGCCTGATTTAATTCACAGTATTTTCCATCATCATTTATTCCAGCTCTTTCTTATTTCTTCCATACTCCCTTCTTGAGTCATACACAGTGAAGACTGTTTGACTTTCTATGTGGTTTAAACATATGCTTCCTTTTTACAGACTGTTGATGTGTTAGCGGATGTTGACACAAATTTGAAAATAGTTGGAAAAGAAAAATCTACCTAAAATGGAATTTTCAGATTAGCTTGGTTGAGAAGAGTCTATAGGTTAAGTTGTTCTTTTTTTCTGAAATGAATCCTGGAACTCTTAATATAAGAGTAATTTAAATATCTTCTTAATGATCTTTATTTGGTTTGTTGCTTTAAAGCAAACTGTGCTCACTGGAAAGGTCTTTATTAAAGCCATATGTTCTTTTCTTTTGAACTGCAGCTCACCACAGCCACCTTGGATGGCAAACTCCAATTGTTTCTACCCTGATACTTCCCAGCCTGTGGAGCTTTGGCGATGGTCCTCTGAGAATAACAACTTGCTGAGAGAAAGGAGACTGGCAGCTGGCCATAAGCAAGTGGAATAATATTCCCTTTTAAACTATAATTTTCTTCTGACTATTTTCTGAAAGATCCTCAAGTTGTTCTTGAAGCTTTTCTGTTTTACAATCTTCTACCTTTATTGCAAAAATAAAGGTGAGAGATCAAGAAAACTACTCATTCTGATTTCATTCTAGCAAATCACCACTGAAGTGGCTTTCAGAGGACTTCTTGGGTGGTTATTGTTAGGTGTATTCTGTAGTGCTTTTCTAGACTGGGACCACTTTACTGTAGACTGAATATACAATTAAAATAACAAGTGTTCCCTTTTTTAAAGCTAGATCTGTCTATGACCAAATTTTAAAATTAATCTGAAAGAAAGGATTGTATGTCTCTGTGAAATGCCATGAGAGTCCTGTTATACTCCTTTGGGGTTGCAGAATGGATGTTGTTTGAAGGCAGAATTTTACTGGTTTACCATTTATACATTCTGTAAATTTCTTAGGGAGTATGTGAAATTCCTTTAAAACTATTTCTGTCTTTTAAGTAACTGTTAAATATTTTCAAAAATGCTTAAGTAATATGAAAATAAAATTATGGGAAAAAATGTTCCTTTTTTTCTTTTCTTCCTAGTTTATTTGTCTTGATCTTAGAAAAAAGTTTTTAGCAACTGGGTTTTTTTTAAACTAGGCATTCTAAATGTTCATTGACTCTAGGTAAGGGTAGCAAGCATGTATGTGATTGGTGAAAGGAGATGACTGTTTTGTTCTCCTTGAAAAATTGTGCTGCAGCAAAACTTGCCAGAAGAGAATTGCTAAACTTTATTAATCAGATTCCTTTAAAAAAAAAAAAAAAAAAAAGAAAAGAAAAATTGGAACTCCACTCCCATTTTAACTTCAATCAGTATGAGCAGATTACCTTTAGTACCATAAAGAATATTGTATTTAATAGACATCCCTAATTCATACATATAATATTTAGTATAAATAGATCAAGGTATTTCTATACATTGTTTAGTTTCCATAACAAATGTTATTTTATAAAAGCATTAGCAGTATTTTTTTTCTGAAGAAAATCATATACTGAGATATCATATCCAGATATTCTCCAGAACACAATGATCTCGTTAATAACTATAGGAGAGATGTGCAGCCAGATCAGACTCAGCAGGAGTCTGAATATCAGAATCAGATTTGGTATGATCAAAGAAAATACAGAATAACCCACTTCAATATTTTTTAATATTTTTTGAGTTCAAAATCAGATCACCACCTATGCTGTGGCTGCACACTGGTACACTGCACTCATGAATTATCAGCAAGGTTGAAACTTTTATCTCCACCACTGGAATCCTCAGGATATTCTTCAAACTTCATTTAGCTAACTTTCTCATCTGTGTGCGCTGAACTCCACATCAAGAGTCACTGTTCAAATATTGAAGAGTAGCATGGCCCATAGCTGTATTTGCAAAGTGTTCCTGAGCTGTGAGTTGCAACTTAGTAGTGACTGACTCTTCAGAGAGGTTGAAACATCTGCTGAGGAAGTGTGAACTATAATTATTACTTTCTACTTTTTTTGTTTTATTTTTTAAAGCCCTGCATTTTTTAAACAGAAAAATTCTGTGTAAACATTCTCACATTCAAGGCGGAGGACACACGTCAAAAAAACTTGAATCTTTGCTACAAGCATGAAAGTTGTCACAATCCCCATGGGACAGAAGCCAAAGGGAAAGAATTCCATTTTCTAGATCTCCTACCTTCTAGGAATAACTGTTGCCAGTCCCCAGTCAGCCAGTGTGTATCCCCAAAACCTCTCTTAATCTTGGGCTAGTTTGATCTCTGCAGAAGCAGCTCTTCTTCCTAATCCAATGTATTATCTCTCTCTCCATAAAGTGAGGCTCAGCTGTATGGTGCTTTTTAATTACTTTCATCAAGGACTTTTTCTAGACAAAAAAGCATTTGGGCATGCTCACAGCATCGTCAATCCATGCTGAATAGAGATGTTCATCTGTGCAGCCCTTGCAGATATGCATCTCTTCTATAGTCCAAGAATTTGTTAACCTCTTTTTCCCTCAGGGTAGAGAGACAATCTACACCACCAGACAGACGCTAGAACTTTGCAAATGGAAATTCTCTATAATTTTATAATATCTTAAAAAAATATATAAACATTTTCCCCCTGGACTCCTCATAAATGCTTGAATGCTTGTGGTTTTGAGAATGGAAAACTTTAGCTGACACACTTCAAGTTTGGCAAAGTTGAGCAGGTTTTCTAATGGCAAATAGGAAGAAAAAACTATTGTCAATGGTGTTACCATCTTATAATGTTTAAAATTGAAAATATTTGTAATCGCTAGGTTTACCTTCTGAGATCTGTTTGATGGAAGGACACAGGAGGCTATACTTAATTACTAAAGAGTTGTTGTCTTTAAAGATTAGTCCTCAACAGGAAAGTGTATCCACAGAAGTGCTGTCTATACCTTTGGTTTTTAACAGGCAAACATGACACTTTATATGTTCAATTTCTGGCATAAATACAAGATTATTTGAAATTAGACAGTCCTAAAAGCAGACAGGAAACATTCCTGGCTAGCTAAGGGGGATAGCATGTCTCATTTATAAAAATTGACTGTAAGTGTAAATATTTAATAGGTCATTGTGAGGAATTTTGAGTATACTTTCAGACTGCTTTAGGGAAAAAATAAATTATAATAGAACTCTCAAATATCTCAAGAAAATTAAGTCTGGCTTTGAAGGAATACATAGCAATATGTGAGAAAATCAGTTGGCAGGACAATTATCTAGTTTTATTAAATATTTGCTGTGTCATCTGTCCTTGAATGTCCTATACACTGGGAAGAGGAGTGGTGTTTTTGTGACTTTCTGTGTGCAGTAGTGTGGGGGACCTTCCCAGCTGAGCATCTTTACCAAATGCCACAGAATTCTTAACATGGATTTGCACAGCAGTTTCTTCTGGTGCTCTAAATGTCAGAAAGCACGAGGGGAGTGGAGGAGAAGGCAGCATGGTTCTGAAGTGGATGCTGTTAAAAACTGTGATTAAGTGTTCCACCTAGTTTTCTGAGTGGAATGAAAGATATGGAGAAGTTTGGGTTGCACCTTCAGGAGAAGGGGAAGAGCAAGCACATGAATGAACTCTGCTTTTTCTTGGCTGTTTCTATTTCCTTAATACACCATGAAAGAAGTGCTCTTTGGATGTATTCTTCAAGGTTATATTGCTTTCCATTATGTGTGATGATTGCATTTAAGTGCAAAGCTATATACTCCTGGAATATCTGAAGGTAGTCAGTGGCACTTATTCTTTTCTTTCTTCCATTATTTCTACATTTAGTCATACCCAATTTTCTTTTCAAAAGAATGAATAGTTCCATTTGTCTCATGATACTTTATTGCAGAAAACAAAAATATCAATAAAAATGCATAAAACTATTTCAAAAGATGTTGGAGTATGAATAATAATAATAAAACAAAAGATGTGGTACAGAATTTCTGTTAATATAATTTAGGATACCTTTCTTCAATGCATGAGCAATGGCCCAAAAATATATACCAAGAGAAATGAAAAGATTAAATAGTACCTTCCCTGAAATCCTTGCAGGATTTAAAAGAGCAGTCTTATTTAAGCTGCTAAGAAGTTGTTCTGGGAGATAGTACTTTTGATCTTATTGTCTATATTGAACTTCTACACACCAGCATTCCCATGATCACTTAAGCCAGATTCTGCTCTTCAGAATTCCGCACTTCAGGAAAGCAAGAGTAATTCTGCTTATTTTTGTGAACGTGGCACTGCTAGGTGTGGACTCTGTCTCAGGCATTTTAATAACTTTCAAGGAAGAACAGTATATTTGTGCTAATAACAAATTTTTGGTGACAAAACAGTGTAAGCTCTGAAAGCTAGATACACCTGAGAATGCCTACAGAAGTTACTGATGATAAATAAGTTCTATGTTAACTGGTTTAAGCTAGATCTTTATGTATTTGATGTGAATATAGATTCTTACTGAAAAAAGATCTTAATCCAAGAGATAGTGTTTATATCATGTATATATTTTCATGAAAACTGAGTGTTGCTAAAGGAAGATATTGGACCAAACACAGAGTAAATGATGTGGCATGAATGAGAAGGATTATAGCTATGATGAATTTGATTTAATAAAGTGATATACATTCCATTCCCAGATTAAGACCTTCCAGATAAATCTTATGCTGTGGACAAAGTTGAACGAACCACAATGAAATATTTGCACTGTCTGAGTTAATGTAAACAAATGAACTCACGCCTTCCCTTCTGTCCCAGCAAGGGAGATTGTGATTTCTTGCATTTTGTTTTGCTTTGTTTGTTACTGGACGAAAATCCATTCTGGCTAGAAAAGTATTCTAAGATGATATGTCAGTAAGCTTGATTCTGTCATCCAGTCTCAGAAGAAAGACAAACCCCTTGGTCATCTCCAAAGACCAGCCCACAAGCCCGAATAGTTCTTGACAAATGTTTGTCTAAACTACTCCTCAGATCCTTTGGTGATGGAGATTCCACAGCCTCCCCAGGTGGGAAATCCCCTTGGTGCAATTTAAACCCATTTTTCTCTGTCTTAGTCCATTAGGCACAGGGGATAATTCATTACTTTCTTGTAGCAACCTTCTACATACTTGGCAGTTGTTACCATGTGTCCTCTCAGACTTCTCTTTTCTCGTTTAAACAAAGCCAGGTATTTTCAATCTTCTTCATAGGTCATGTTTTCTAGACTTCGATTAATTTTTCTTTGTTCTCTGTACTTTCTCCAGTCACGTGTTCCTCATTATGGAGGTGCAGTGCTCACAGAAGTTTACACCACTACATACTATGCCAGTAGGCTGAAGGCATGGCTTGGTGGCTCTTAAATAAGGCACTGATAATTTGGCATTCCACTGTGGTATTGAGTCTGTCTACAGATATGTGTCATTACTGACTCATGTTTTCCTCTTAGGTTTGCTGGATCCTGCATTTCAGCTACTTTTTCCAATTGGCCAACGTTGCACTGATATTGAGCACATCCTGTGTTCCCCCAAGTGCCTCCAGCATCTCCATTATTATTATTATTTTCTGTAAATTGGATAAGTAATGATTCCAGAGGGTGAAGGAAGTGAATTGCCTGCTCACTTGGCTCCTAGGTTATATATTCACGGCCAGAGAAGGTGTTCTTTTTATTTCACTTACTCTAGATGGGGTCAGGGGGAGAAGACATTCAGTGAGATAATTTGCTGAATTTACTGCCTCCAGAGAAGGCAGGGAACTTCAGCTTTTACTTTTGTTGTTGAGGTCAACAACATGTATCATCATTACTTTGTCACAGGGCAAATTTCTTATTCCTTTGCTCATCAGGACTTTGTGTAGACACATTAGACCCCTGCTGTATAAAGCAAACAATCATATATATTTATATGCACACGTTTTAGTTTTATCTCAAGGCAGGGGCTTTGAAACACTAGTGGTCTGACTCTCCTTTTATGTTCAAGTAGATTCATGGAATGGCTTGGGTTGGAAGGGACCTTTAAAGGTCATCTAGTCCACCCTCCTACAATGAGCAGGAACATCTGCAACTAGATCAGGTTGCTCAGAGGCCTTCCCAGCCTGACCTTGAATGTTTCCAGGCATGGGATATCCATCTCTGGGCAGCCCATTCCAGTGTTCGTACCATGAGAAAGGCAGTTGGCACTTGGACAAGCCATGTTGGCCATAATGACTTCATGATGTTTTACACCTAATCTCTGCATTAATATTTAAAGATCAATTCCTTGTTTGCACTAATAGCAATAAGAAGAGTTAAATCTCTGACTTTACTGCCCTCCAAAGCCCTTGTGTTGAGATAGCATTAAATGCTGCTGTGTGGCTGTGTAGATTCAGCTGCAGGGAATTTCCATCTTTTGGAAAAGAACAGGAAAACAAAAAGGGTTACTACTCTGTTCTTCGAGATAGCATTTGCTGATGTTTTATGCAGCTTTCATGTAAAGGCTACAGTGTCCCACTGCAGGAACCTACTGGACCTACTGCAGGCTCTCGGCTGCTGCTGTTTCTCTCATTAGCCATGTCAAGTACAGGGAGCTTGGATATTATTGTGTAATATTTCTCTGAGAAGTTGAATTAACAGAAGAAAAGAATTATACAATTTTGTTGAAGCCAGAGAAAAATGCAGACTATGTGAAGTAAGCATTTCCCCCATTGTTTCAAGCTCTTCATGTGGCAATTAATAGTGGCCAAAGCAAAGGATAAAACTGAACCTGATTTTGCTGTGCCTTGTTTTAATTTTAAAACAGGACAGGGTTTCAAAATTCTGAGCCTTATTAGCCTTAGAGTGCTGTTAATACAAAATTTTTTTAGTCTCTACATGAAAGAAGACTTCTAATTATCTACAAGCATCACCCAGTGTCTTTCTCCTTGGGGAGTGTGATGTGGGCAGTCGGGCTGTACAGGGAGTAAGCTTATGCACTGCCAGATCTTCATGACACATTCCATTATTTTAAGCCACAGTAAATACGAAAAGGCAGCTATACTTAAATACAGGCTCAAATTAAGGGTTCACTGGAATACTCTGTGAGTACTTTCCATTTGTTTGTGGAGTCTTTAAGGACAAACTTATCCTAGAGCCGACTTGTAACATGAGCTGTGAAAAGTAACAGCACATAGCAATGTAGCTGTGGTTCAGCTTTCATGCTATTACTCAGAGGTCTCCCAAAATGCCTGTATTAAGCACTTTTTGCTTTCCCAAGGCAGCACCTGCCCCTAAATTTGCCATTTAAGCTCTCATTTTGGGAGGGAGAGTCATCTGTATATAGTCTACTCTCCCACAATGCTCAGAGGTGTCTCATTTTACCAGTCTGTAGACAGGACTCACAGGCAGCTGCCAATCCCTGGGTAGAAGGCATTGCCTCATGTCTGTGCATGCTGACTACCCAACCCATAAGCCATGCCTTGGGGGAAGATGCTGGTTTCAGGTGGTAACAATCCCAGAAAGAAGGAGGCCAGATGATGAAAGTGTTCCTGGCCCAACTCCACACACTTGGCTAGGGTTACATGAGGGGAAAACTTGACCTAATGAATGCAAAACACACTCTCCACAGTCACAGATAAAAAGACATCTTAAGGATGAAAATAGAAGCTGAAAAATGAATGAAATGTCTTCCACTGTGTGTGATCCTGGGCTGTGAAAAATACAGTTGGAAGGAGCTATTTTCCCTCCTCTAGCTGAAGCCATTGTGATCAGTGGTCTGACATGGTGGTACTTTCATTTTGTGAATATATTCAAGTGAAGCATGATGTGTAGCTATGGGCTTCAGTACTTTTTTGTTCACTCATCCAAAGGCTTTTTCATTCACTGCACTTTTTGTATTTCATGATAGTGAGCTATACTGAAAGAAAACAAAGTTGTGTAATAAGATAGTGGTAGAACAATCAGTTCGGGTTTCATTCAAGAGACATACCAATGTGCTTTTATTATTCTTCTTTAGAAATATTTATGATTTTGCACTTTGCAGATTGCCACTTAATACCTTAATACATAAAATCTTCTTTATTATCTCGCTTTTAAGCACCTACTGAAATGATCCTCATGCTGAGAAAAGGCAGAATATATATCCAGTGATATAAATCAAGACTGTAAGGATGATGTAAAAGCAACATAATTTGGGTGGGGGAGACAGGAGGTTTAAGGCATTTTTGTTTGAAGTGTGGACATTCACTAAGGATAATGAAGCTGCACACCAATTATATATGTCATAGTATATGCACAGTGCCATCATCCTTCATAGTCCTTTGGCAGACAGACTGGAAAAACATTTTAAAGTTAATAAATGACAACTGAAACTAACACCCAGCAACATCCTTATGAATTTCATATTTATTGTGTAGTTAATACATTACTTAAGAAGACACCTATAAAATGTAATTAGGAAGGGAAATAGCTTTATCCCATAGGGAAACCTGTAAGAAGGGTGAGGTTTCCTCTTATAGTGCTTTTTCCAAATTCCTTTCCACTAGGTTGCCAAATTATGTGAAAGATATAAGAGCTCCAATTCCCAACCTTCTCTAAGATGTTCACAAGGAACATATACTCCCTGTATTTTCTCTAAATGGAGCGGAAGAAATGATATTCAGAATATGAGCCTGGTTAAGTGACTAATTTTATGTATCTTGACCTATGGTGTTTCCAAGGCCATATGTGGTAGCAAAAACTATAGCCAAAACAGAAAGGATTTTTTTCTGAAGATGCTGACTCCAGGCTCATGGGACCCTAACATCAGGTAACCCACTGAAGAGTATTCCCCATAAAACTGGCCTACTGTGTGGTAGAAAAGATATGTTTCCATAAAAAGAATAAATAATTGAAATTAGTTGCTACAGCCAGTTCCTCCCCAGTCCTAACCCCTTCACTAATACTCGGTTGGAAAAATTTCCTAACATAAAAGTCTGGATTCAAAAGTACTGTCAGAAAAATACATTCTAAGCTTGCCTTGGTTTCTTAATCCTTCCTCTAGATGCTTGTCTGACTCTGCTTTTGCAATTTTTCATTCACTGCTAAAAGGACTCTTCTAGTCTTTCTTTTGAGTAAAAATATAAAAGACTCCAATGAATTGCCTGAGGCACCAGAACTCATCCTTGGCATTTTTTCCTTAAGGAATAGAGCTCTGCAGAAATTAAAAGTTCCCATCACATTTATCTCCTGCTTCCCTTGCCCTTCCTTTGTGTGCACAGTTCAGAGAGAGAGAGAGAGAGAGAGAGAGAGAGAGAGAGAGAGAGAGAGAGAGAGAGAGAGAGAGAGGAATTCTGTCTCTGGCTCCCATCTGAAATCGAATTAACAAATATTCCCATCCATGGTGCTGACAAAATAGGAATCTCTTCCTCGAAATGCTGCTGTATTGTTAAAAGAGTTTTGTTCTAAATGAAGACAAAATGTCATAGTGCAGACTTTGGGGTTTATTTCCCAACATGGGGAGATTTCCAGGAAATTCTACTTCATGAAACTAAAAATGGAGTGTTCTGCTCTCCTTGCTGCTCCTGTCTGGTTTGTAGGCAGGCAGGCTGCCTGCCTTCACATTCTTGCTGTTCAAGATAGGAGGATCATGGGAAGATGGTTAGTTGGCATGACAGATACATGGGAAGGGGATTCCCAAAGTCCTAGGTGAGCTCTAGCAAACAGTGAATAGCTGCTCTTTTTCCAAGCAGTGCAGGGAACTGCAGAGCCTGGAAGTCTGATAATCAGAATTACTGGATGGGCAGGGAGCTTGCCATGGAGTCCACTGCTTGACTGCTGGGCTGACCCATGCAGTAAAGAAGAAAAGCTTGGAGAACTGATGAGCTGCTTACTCATCTTGGAGTAGCCTCAAACACCTGGAAAAACAAAACCCTGTCATGTGCTTGGAGAGCCTGAGCAAGAGAGAGATGTGAAGATCTCAAACAGTTAGCCCACCAGGATGTGTACAGAGAAACTAGGAGCACAAAGTATAACTGGGCTGAACTGACAAATAAGCAGACCTATGCCTTTTCTCATGGACAATTGTCTCCATGGAAAAGTTTCCACCAGAGGTGGTTAACTGTCCTGTATCAGCAAACTCCAGAAATGTATGGGATTTCAAGGGGCTAGGAACTAGAGTGCCCATTTGCTCTGACAGGATGTGCCTGTAAATCCAGCCTAGAAAAAAGGTCTTGCTACTCTGCCTTTTCAGAGTAAAAAAATTTGCTGGTCCATATGCTGTTTTAAAAAGTTAATTGCTTTCCTTTCCACTAGTGTTCTCTTAGATGGCCTGAAATCCTTAATTTCCAGGCTGGGAATAAACTACCCTCATCAGCTCATTCTCACTTCCAATGTGTATTTGCAGGAGAACAAGAGATTGCATTTTGCACATTTTTGTCCCACAAATCATTGTCTGTTAAACCATTTATCATTTTAATGAAAGTTTCAATCAGAAGATGAGGTTATGACTAGACTAACTGGCAAAATCCCAGTGAAAGTAGTAAATTCAGGATATATCCTAATGCATAGCAACTACATGGGATCTCCAGGCTATGAGAGGTACATTTTCCCAGTGCAACCTCCTGGACATCTACTACACCTGGCAGATCACTTTGTATTTGAGTGGCCTAAATTCAATCGCAGCACCACAGCTTTAATTTGTATTGACTTTATTATGCTAAAAAAAGCAGAAACAGGGAGAGTCTTTCCTAGAGTCCAACTGCAGTTTTGAAGTCAGTTGTTTGCCTGTCAAGACCTGTCATTTTATTCCAGAATCTGCTCCCTTGTTTCTGTCTGGAGACTGCAGACCACAGGGGATTCACAGAGCTTGCTCAGCCCATTGCCATGCTTCATGCACCAGAGAGACTCTGCTTGGGAAAAGTTAGTTGTTGCACTGACACATTGCACTGATTACCTGTATAACTACAGGATGTCTGCCTGCAGTGTTAATTGGGACACCATGACAAATTTATGGGATGTCTGCTAGATGTCCCAAGTCCTCTGATTCTACCCAGACATAGTTTTCAGGCAATACAGTAGGAGACCTAGCTCTGTGGACATTCTCCCAGATTCAACTCAGAAATTTCTCCTGAGCAAAACCAAAGGCTCTTCCTCCACGCTGGGAAACAGAATTCAGGCATCAGGGTCTGAAATTTGTCCTGCTTTACAGATGACAGCACAGTTGGAATGCATGGAGCTCTGCCTTGAGAGGAGTCAGGAGCCATTCTAGAACTTTTGGGTCAAGATTCTGGGAAATCTGCTTTAGGGAACCCTGCTTGAGCAGAGATGTGTGGATGAGATGATCTCCAGAGGTCACTTTGAACCCCAGTCATATTGTTGTTCTGTAATGAGCTAGGTAGGCATGAAATACTGCTTCATTGCTGTGATTAACTAGTAACAGGGAGGCTAGAAAGCACTCTTAATGCTAAAATAAGAGGACTAAACAGCCTTTTGGAAGGATGCAAACATTTCAGACTCCAGTTTGACTTAGTTGCTCTGGCCTAAATGCTACCTAAGGGTTTGGCAGCTAAGCTGAAGGGCTACATTCAAAATTACTGATACTAGTCAGGTTTGACAACTTCTGCCACCTAAGTAGTGTTATGGCAGTAATGACAGATGTACAGTATGCAGAAAACCATATCATGTTTCCTGAAAGTGCAATAAAGAAATTCCAATGCCATTTCTTCTTCTGGGTAGCTAAGTGTGTGGTTGAGAGGAATTTGTTTGTATCCCAGGAACAAGAAGCAAGTTAGGTTAGAATATTAAGTCTTTGAGTTTGATTGTTTTTGTGACCTGTACATGCTTCTTGGACAAAAACCACAATTTTGTTAGCAATCGGCAATCAAATCCAGAAGTGATTCATTCACAGCCCTAACCATGTCTTTAAGTAGGAAGGAAAAAGATATTTTAAGTCCTTCTAGTCTATGGCCATATATCACTTCCATTTGGACTCTTTCTAGCACTAGAGGACCTTTGAAAATCCAAATAAGAGGTAAAACATTCAATATTACTTTGTTAAGAAAATAAAAGCAGTAGGTCTCTACTGACATGACTTTCAAATGCAATCTGAAATATGAAACAGTATTCTTGATAGCATTTTAAGTTTCCTACCATGAAGTTTTCCTATTTCCAATATTAGCTATAGTACATGTAAGTCTGAGGGTTAGTGTTGGGGCCTGGCTAGCAGAGGAGCTGTAACCTGAGCAAGGGTTAAAGGAATGCTTGAGCAATTAAAAACAAGACACACAAAGTAGGTCTTGCTGACCTTGTTTCTATCTTCATGCATTCCTGTGTCTTCTATCCAACACCTTATAATGGTCTTGTTCTCTCCTGCTGCCAGGGTTTTTAGTTTTAGTTTTAGTTTTACTGCCTTATAGATAAGTTGTCTTGCTAACAAGCTGAGAATAGTGCTGTTGTTTAGGTTCTCATGGACACTGTGTAGCTCTTGTTATCAGTTTCCCAGGATGTGAGAGCAGGATGCAGCTTAAACTTGTAACCTATCATAAGTAAGAACTGCAGCATTGACAAGTTGAGCAAACAATCCAAAGTTGTGTGATCAGTGCATAGCTGCATGTACGGGAGACATTTTACTAGAAATACTGTTAGGTGCCCTAAATAAAGTTGACTATCAGAGCATCATAATGGTGTGCTGTAGTCTGTCCCTCGCAAGGACCCCAACAGGTTGGGGTTCTTGATCATTTTCAAGTAAGGGACATTCATGGCCCAGAGATACTCATGTGATCTGAATTTTCATACTGGTACAACTGCAGAGATGCAAAGAGTTACAAACCTTGGGTCTACTGAACTCACTAGCCTCAAGGCAGTCAGAGCAACTAGGGGCTGGTACTTGCAGGTACTGTTTATATGTATGTGTTGAACTTGGCATGCTGTGGCATGGATTACCCTCAGGTTTTGCTGGCAATTGCTTAAAATTTATCTCCTAGAAAGTTCTAAGTGCTTTAGATTCCTTTTGTGTCTGAGATCCAGATAGCAAAATGATTCAAAGATTTGTTTGAACTTTGATACTGAAAATCAGTCTAACACTGAGTGGTCCGGCTGGCTGGGAACATTGCATCTGAGCTCAAAGGCATCATGCTGCACAGCTGTCAGAGCTGATATGTCATATAAGATTTGCCTCAAAGTACAGGCAAAGTACAATGGATCAGTGTTGCTATCTGGATATTCTTGTGATGCTCCTTACTGGAATAGTGGGGCTGTGCTCTCTCTGCTTGGGAGAATATCCTGTTTCTCAAGAGTCTATCCTCAAAGGCTGATGAGAAGAGACCGTCTTAAATTTTTGTGCTATGATGTTCTTTGTGAAGATTTAAATATGAAATGCCAAAGAAGAAATGCATGCAAAAAAAAGAATGTCACTTCCAGCTCCAAATGTGAAGGGTGATAATGAAGTTCACGTAACATATGGGAAACAGTACTGCTTTGTTTAGCCACTTGGCTTGAAATGTAGACTCCATGGTGCTTGCTATGCAAACAATGCTTAGTTGATCCGTCAAAACAAAATCATGGCCATATATAATACCAACGATTAAATGCTTATTCTCCATGGTCACATAACGTTTGGCTTTGTGCTAGAACATACACAGTCCCAAAGGTCATTATGTGAATATAAAAGATAGTTGCTTCATGATGCCTTGGTTGTGTTTTCTGGCAATATCTCTTCAAGAACAGAGAGATACATACACTAATATGAGGACCTTAACGGAATTTCTTTTCTCTTCAGCTTAATGCATTACTGCCAGCAGTGTTTATTAGCAAAATTACACATAAATATAGTAGTAACTTTGAACTCCAGCCAGATTGAAGGAAAGGATATTGACGTATTGCAGCAATTTTGAAAATGTACCTTTTCTTCATTCTGCTTTGCATGATGCTTTTCTTCTGTTTTTATTCCTTCGTGAGATCATAAATAAAGGATGGGGCAAGAATACTTTGCCTTGGTGTGTACAAATCCTCAGAAATACTGTTGATATTAGACACAGACTTTGCTGTCAGGCACAGACTTTTCAAACCTGCATCCTCTTACTGTTTTGGCTGCTTCTTGAGATTTATTTTTTTCATTTCCCTTTCCTTGAACACCCCTTTTTTCTTGCTAACTTCATTTCATGTCATGCATATTTTTAATATAATTCATGTTAGTCTTGCTTGGCAACTAGTAAACCTTTTATTTTCTGAAGAATGGTGATGGTCCCCACAGAGCCTAGGCAGCTCTTTGTGGATCTGGACCCTGGACCGTTTCTATCAGAGTGAAGGTGCACAGAGGCAGGAGTGATATGATTGGTACTGAGGACCAGGCAGGTCCTCTGAGGTTCTTGAGTCGCAGACGGAGCAAATATCTCTCCTAAGTGGGAGCAGTGGCAGCCAAAGTCTGACAAACATGCTATTGGTAAGTGCACAAAGGTACTGAAACCTCCTACCAAAAGGGAGCATAGTTCCAAGACTCCTTTGTGGTGGGAGTAACTGCTTGGATGGCTATGAGAGAGTCCTGGCTACAGAACACTGCTCAGTGCATCTATCTGCCCGTGCCCAAAACCTGGAGTCCCCTTTCTCCTTCCCACAGCAGATTGCCACCTCTCCAGGCATATTTAACACCCAAAGCACAACATGGAAGGATTATTGCATATTTTGAAATGAAAGTTAGATTAGCAGGATCTGCATAATAATTTGTACATGAGTCTTGTCCCTGTTTTGTTAGGCATAGTAAAAGTTTTTTCTCTTTTTGCATTACTTGTGTGTCTAAATAAACAGTACATTTGAGTGTGTCAATGGCACATGTGGCTGCTAAACTGAGTCACCTTAGCTATTTCAGTCCTTAGACTGGATAAAAAATTAAATTTCTGTAAATTTTTTATCTTCCATTACAAGCAGAGAATACCCATTCCAACTTAGAGATCTTCCTGTCTTATATACATATGGATTTTAGCAGGAATAAAAATTTGATACTGTAATTTTTGCCTGTAATTTTTAGCAGTAGACCTGCTTCTGTTGTTAGTCTGTTGCTGATTGACCAGGAAGAAACAGGTGTTACAAAAGAAAAATCTTGAAGTTTACCAAAAAATTTTTGTCATGCTTAACAGTTTCTGATTAAGGTATTATCATTTGCAAATCTTGTTCTTATTCTCTTAGTATGTTCCTGTTAACCTGCCTGCTCCAATGCTTGCAGTTACCTGCCTTCAGAATGCTCTGGAGTATCAGTAAAGTCCTTTACTTGCTCTCACTGAGGCAGTTTAGTTCCTCCACAGAGGTGTAAGTGGAGGTGCAAAGCTTTTCATTTACACAGAAAATCTGTAGTAGAGGCTGGGGGAGAATCTCAGATACATTATTCTCCCCCCAGCTGGCTGCCTCACTTCAGTGCTATCTCAGCTGCAGGGCTGTGAGTTGACCTTGTCACTGGGAAAACAACCATGAAAGTTTGTTCAGGAATTAAAAATCCCATGCTCCACAGCTGCTGATTTTTTTGCTTCCTGAGACAGATTTGGGCAATATATCAGTAGTTTATAAAGCAAATATTTTATCTTTCCTGTCTCCATTCAGCTAAAGCTGTAAACAGGACACGTTGTGCAATTCTAAGCTGAGCTGGGCTGAGCGTGGCTGCAGCTGTTAATCAAACTGAGTAACTGTAAACATTTGATTGTCTAGAAAGTACTGAAAGGTCTGTTTCACTCTCAGTTGCAATCAGCCACTCTGACTCACGGGAGCATTGCAATGTGTCTTCTGGGCTCTCATCTGAATTAAGAGCTATCAGATGGTCAGAAATCCAGCTCTGAGTTTTGGTTTTAACAGTAAAAGCAAGGCTGCAGGTGAGGCACCTGATCAATTTGCCCAGAACTTTCCAGCTCACCGGGTAAAGTCTGTAGGTCCCCATTTCAGTGTGTGTAAAATGTTCAACTTCTAAGAGCTGTGTATGAAGTGCAGACATCTAACTGGCAGGCTGCAGTAACGTGCTGGCCAGGTCAGAGATTTATATTAACCTGTACCATGAATAGGTCACTGGCAACCTGTGGAAAGAGAGCAGGTTGTACTACAAAGTAAAGGAGCTGCTTTTCAGGTTCTGAACGAGAGGGCTTAGAGTTGCCAAAACATTCAAAAGTTTCATAAACAGCCAAATGGAGACTGACATAAATTCTTTATCTGAGATGTTTTATCTTGTCTGCCAAGTTCTTCGCTCCTGAAACAAAGAAACTCTGTCTTTGCTCATGCAGAGCATGGCATCTACAGCCAAAATTTAGAATTGACTTTGCCCTGTCAAGCTGCCCAGCTCTGTGGCTACCAGGTCGTTCCCAGAGCCACTGGGACGCTCTTGGCACAGGCTCAGAGCCAGGGCAAGCCTCAGCAAAAGGAAGGGGCCACTAGCATTCAGTGGTACCAGACGTGATGGAGGGGATAAAGGTGTCATCCACACTGGTCTTAAAGTGCTGATTTCCTAGAGGAAAGGCCAATTCTGCTTAGGGGATGCAAGAAGAGGAGTGAGAATTGAGAGCACAAATCAGAGAGGACCCAAAGAGGGACGAAGGTGCCAAGGAAGACAGAAACGTTGGTCTTTTGCAAAGCATAGAGCAGGCAGAAATGCATGGAGAGGAGCCTGGGAGGCCAGATGACTTACAAGAGAGCTAAATAAGAGCTGTGGAGCCATGATCTGGGCTTTGTCTGGCCAATATATTAAACTAAGCAGATCTGCACCAACTGGTTACTTAATATTAGAGGTTATTAGAGCTAAAATTTTGCAAGTCATTGGTCAAGCCCATGCTAGATGTAAAGACATGCATATAAATTGAGGACAACTAATTTCTGGGACTAGAAGAAAATGGCATCAACTTTCTTCATGGCTGAGTGGGACCATTCCAGGGTCAAATGGAGACACTCAAGGGAAAAGTAATCAGGGACCCCTTCAGTATGATATATCTCCTTTACTGGTGAAAACCACACTGACCATTCTGTTTTGCAAATGATCTGAAATACAGCAGTTTACAGTGTGAATAATTTCCCCCATCTTTTATAAGTTTTTCATCATTATTATTATTTATTATTATCATCCTTGTTGGTTTCCTTCCTGCATTTTTAAAGTGGTTCCAGACAACCTTGTTGCTCAGCATCATCAACATACATGCTGTCATATTCCCTTGGAGTAGCTAGCTGTTTCCTTACAGAGACACAGTTGGTGCTGGTTAGTGGTTTTCTCTAAAATGCACATTTGAGATGATTCCCTTCTCTTTGGAAATTTTCTTTCCATTGTGAAGCATCTTTGCTGTTTCCCCTTATGTTGATGGTCAGTTGAAAAAGTCTGGTTTGCCCTCACAAGGAGTTTGGGTTTTATTGTTTTCCTTTTGTGACTGAAGGCATATGCTGATTTCACAACCTGAGTGGCATCTTTCAAGTAGACAAAATAATACTGACTAAAATTATCAGTCAAGGTCTATTTAACAGATGTGCTTGGATGAACCATAGTATATAAGCCAACAGCAAATTAGGCTCAAGAGGCAGACAAATGTTACTTAAAATCCTATGCTGTATTTAAAAATAATAAAGGCAAATATGAATAAAATAAGTTGACTGGGACTCTGATACTCAGAGCCATTGCTTCCTATCAATGTTAGACTAAGAATTTAAGAGCTGGAAAGAACTGATCCTCCTTTCTATAAAGTCCTCAACAAAAACAGTTCAACCAGGCAAATACAAATGCCATATTGGGTGCATGACTCATTTAATGCACATATATCATCTGGGCAATGATGAAGACGTGCACTCATACTTATATACAAAAAGCTTGAAGTAAAAATTGAACTTTTCCATCTTAGAGCCCTTAAGTGAATAGGTGAATGTACCCCTAGCAACACGAAAACAATGGAACATGCACTCTGAGATTGTTGTATCCTGTACACAGCTTCCCAATGGGATGAAGTCAGTGTTGCTGAGCAGGAGGGTACTTTTATAAATGAGATGCCTATAGGCCCTAAAGACGTTTGAGGTGACTACGTGACTTACTTGTGCCATCAGAAAAAAGGATGTCTTTGGCTTAAACACATGGTCCAGTGACAAACTCGAAGCACTTTGGGAAGACAACAATCTTGATGCAAATGATGTTCATCACCAGCATTTAACTCCATGTCTGCAGAATAATCCAGCACAGTGGGTAAAACAGACAATGGAGTTGTGAGACACCTGCATCCATTTTAATCTTTTTGTCATCCAGGAGAAGTTACAAAGCCACTGGCATCTTCCACAACTCTGCACAAGACCAGCAAAAAGCTTAGAGGTCCTTCCTTGCTCCCATTCAACATTCTTATCTAGTCTGGTGGGTCTGAAAATTTTGATTTAGGTACAGAGGTGAACATTTTTTAAAGTGACAGAGTTGTGGGAGCCAGTTAGAATTTCAGAGACATCCCAAAATTTTGCTTGAATAGAGTGCTAGCATTTCAAACTCAGAAGGTGTCCATGGGATGGGCATTTTGCAGTTGGAAGTCAATTACCTCATAACTAGAATCAATTTATTCTTAAAGGTAAATCAACCAGTATTATTTATTGAGTGTTGGGTAACTGCTGAATCAGTGGTTTCCAGTTTCTTTTAAACAGTCAACCAGATGCCAAAGTTGTGCCTGACAGCTAATTTAGACTTATGGGGAAATTGCAGGTCTGGGATTTTCACCTGGACAAGTAATGTTAATTGGATTTTGGAGGTGAATGCTTATAGGAGTCTGTTCTCATACCTGAGGTTGTGGTTAAATGGAAGGGTGAAGTAAGAAGAAGGGGTGCAGAACCTCAGGTGAAGTTAAAACAGATGTGTATTTGGGATGGTGAGTGTTTCAAGTCCTTCAGAAGAGGTTGTGCATAGTTTTGAGAGCAAGTGTGCTGGGAGTCTGAGAGGCTGCAGACTTGCTGTGAAGCCTTGGGCCTGGGTTAGTTTGGTTTGCTTGCAATGCACCCTTGAACATTCAAGTGTGTGTTTTGGGGTTTCTGCGAAACATGTTCCTCTGGTGTTGAGGAAATACAAATTAAAATTGGGTATTGCAATCCATTGCAATTCATGATGTCTTGGTTACAGTACATGCTGATATCATATCTACTTTGGGGTCCTCTGTTGAGCAGTGCCCTTCATAGGAGGATGGTAAGTTTTTAATAGCCCTCATACTGGGATTTAATTGGGTTACTGTGGGGTACCAGACCTATACTCATGGTATCTGCTCCTTTTTCTAGCACAGGTGAGATACTAATGCCATCTGCTTTATTCTTTTCTTACACTGGATAGCTGAAAAGTAAGTTTTTGCAGCTTTCCTGACAACAGAAAGGAAAATCAGAGTTTTTAAAGCCACTTCCTACATATTTTCATGAAGTGCTGTTTTTTAAAAAAAACTTTGCTTAGTGTTAGCTGCCACTTTCTTCAGCTATAACAAGTTACAGGCACTTCATGGGTTTTGGTCTCTGTTCAGCATGCCCACAGGGACATTTTTGGTCAGAACTGGGAATAAACACTGAAAATGAGACTGGATTTGCCACCTCTTAATGACAGGGTTTTTTTAAGGAATTGTTAAATACTTGGTACATGCTGCTAGTTTTAGTTGTTTCTATGAAAAATGAAACTGTCCTTGAAGATTTTGTTCTGTTACTCGGAATTTTGATAGTGAAAAGAAGATTTACCTTTTTCTGGCTGAGAATCTAGTCATTCTCCACAAAATGATCTCTGAGAAGTGGATCAATAACCTCAGATCTCAGCAGGGCTTTACTCCTGTCCTGTGGATGGCATATCACAGAGAGTATGCGGGTGGTCTGCCAGAGCCCATGCACCAACATTAGGGAATGCTGCACATTGTGCAGTTTTCCATGCAAAAATAAACAGGCTTATTTTGAAGCACAGATCATTTTACTGCCAATGAACATGTATGCGCCATTTCAATACAGTATGCTGTACTTGCAATTCAGAGAGTCATTCCTAATCAAGGGAACAGTTCAAGACTAACCCTCTATTCCTCACTCTCAAAAAATAGTAATAAACTACTGCACTCACTCTGTAACGTATTTTAGGGGCAATACTGAATTCTGTTTTCCCTGTCCACCCAAATTTCTGCTCTCTTTTCAATGTGGTGAGAAAGTTGTCCAGGAGCACTGTGTTAGGTAGTATTGAGTTTAGACAAGATAAAAAATGAGAGAGCATTTTGGTATCGGGGGGACCAAAGCCCATACAATAGAGGAAGAGTTAATTTCTGCCCAGATAAAAGGTACTGAAATTGAACTTCACAAATTCATTTACTTTCTATAATTTCATAATAAAAAATGAAGCCAGAGGTAATGCCATTTTCCCAGTGATTCTCACTGAACTATGGCTCATTAGTTACTTTATGTTGCTTAGCAAGGTCTGTTTACATCTGCAGAAATTCAGCTAATTCAATGAGTCCCTTCTCTCCCCACAGACATCCCAGTATTCTTGCCCATCTGACCATGCCCTGTGGATTTGCCATCCATGCACTGTATACAGAGCTGAGCATATATGCTTATTTTGATGAAGAATAAAAACCCTGTTGAGATTCATTCCAGCTACACTGGCACTCATCTGGGCTATTTCAGGCCAGGCTATAAAATTACAGAATTGTTAGGATTGGAAGGGACCTCTGGAGAAATCTAGTTCAACCCTTCTGCCAAGACAGGGTCGGTCACCTATAGCAGGTTACACAGGAATGTGTCCAGGTGGGTTTTGACTGTCCCCAGAGAAGGAGACTCCATGACCTCCCTGGGCAGCTGGTTCCAGTGCTCTGCCACCCCCACTGTAAAGTAGTTCTTCCTCATGTTGAGGTGGAACTTCTTGTGGTTTTGTTTATAGCCATTACTCCTTGTTCTATCACTGGGCACCACTGGAAAGAGTCTGGCACCATCCTCTTGACACCTTGAATTCTCTTCTCTAGACTAAACAGGCCCAGGTCCTTCAAATGTTTTACCATGATTCACCCTACCCTCTCTATGTATTTATGAGCTCAGAGATCAGAATCCTGTAACTCAGGTCCAGACCTCTTTGAAATGCCACATTTGAAGAATATGGTTGAAATTTTATTTTTGCCTAAGTCATGGCTCTTTCAAGCACTCTATTGTAACACAGATTAAAATGACGTTTCCAAAAGTTCTTCTTACATGTCTCATTCCCAAAGTACTTTGCTGCCCCTGATACTGAGCACATATTGAACCCCTGTGTTGGACAACAGCTGATGGAGGACAGTGGGAGAGCACTTCATCCATATGGAGTCTGGGGAACAACTTTCTGCATGCTTTGAAAAGGTAGCAGAAGACCATCAGGTAGTTGATGAGCGCATTGGAGTTGCTCATGAGCAGATTGGTATTTCCCATCTTACATGGACCAAGGGTGCCCTAGGTTCAATACTGCACCCACATGTTTGCTCTTCTGTGTAATGACCTGGTGAGCTCTCAGAGACCCTTCCTTAGCTGACCTATATGGTAATTACCAACACAGATTGATGTGTGCTACATGTTTGTTTGATTATTTTCTACATTCAAATCTTTATTAATGCCAATGGTAGGATCTAGCCATGGTATTTCATAACACATTCTGTGTATCTGCAGCAAAGTGGTGCATTTGTAATAATAGTAAAAGCAGGCAGATAAATAAAAACACCCAAAGTGATGTTTTCCTAATCCTTCCTGGCTTTCAGTAAACTTTCGGTTTGATTTAAGGAGACTTACCTATACTCCCCAAATGTTTTTTCAGTGTGATTGCTTTCAGATGTGAAATTTAATAGAAGAATGAACCATTGAGACAAAAGTCATCCCAGGATTTAGGCTCACCCAAACCAGAGGTCGGTATTATTTCCAGTATAGAGTTCAAAGTACACAAATCACCAGTTTAAAACTATATCTTAAAACTCCATTCCAGGCACACTAAATATTATGTTCACTTTACTCAAGATATGTTTCCTCAGCAGCACAGGAATACATGAAATTCTTTGTTTAAATCCTTCCACAGTGAATTTTATAGTCAAGGAGACAAGTAAATGAATGAATTGTTGGCAAATTTTTGAGTGCACTGAATGGTAAATGACTTTAAGATTTCAACTTTATTCCCATTTTCAGATCTTTACATGTTTTTAGTGAAAACTGGAAGGACAGTTAAAAAGGCCTCATCTTCACCTATTCTCTCTGTACAGACACATGCACACACTTCCAGGACTTCAAGTCAATATATCCTGCAATGAAAGTTCAGCGAGGCACAGCTTATCATCTTAGAAAAGAACACCATGATGTGCCACTGGACCAACATTTATTATGCGTAAATTCTAATCACAAACCCCCAGGTATTTTTCACCTGGGACACTGAGGACCCCCACACATGGCTTTCTCAGATTCTAAGGATGCTGAAAATGCAGCTGTTACTAAGACAAACTAGACTCTACTCAGCAAAAAGTCTTGCTTTCTTGCCGCCAGAGCACCCATCTCTCTCACCTTGCAGGTATTTGAATCACTGTGGATTTGCCTTCTTACCAAGACTAAAATAACAAATTTGAAACCAAGCTGGAACAATACATTCTTTCCCCTTACCCCCCACTCCTTACTGCCTTCCTTATCCCCCCTCCCCTAATAAGTTTCTGCATATACAGGAATGAACTGAAGGGACTAAGCACAAATAAGCAATTGGAAATTGAACTGATAGACATCCTGAGGTAAACAACTGGGCTTTAAACAGAAATCAAATCAGCCCATTTAACAGGAATGAATAACATGACTAAACTCAACTAACACCCCAACAATAACAGCAGCATCTTTTATGGATTCTAGGCAAGTAAAGTTCAAGCCAGCAAAATACTTTCCAGTTTATAAAAGTTTTAAAAACTGCCAGGGGATATGTCCTGGCCTTCCCAGCAATGGAGCAAGAGTGAGCTCCAGCAAATCACATGGAAAAAGCATAAGGGGAGCAGATTTTCCAGGCATTAATTCAGTGCAAAAGGGGGTTTACCTTCCAATATAACAGAGCACTGATGTGTTAGTGGTCTCCTTTCTCACATCACTGAGCCCTGTTGGATGGATTGCAGGGGGTCCTTTTCCAAATACCATTAAGTCCAAAGAAAAGGAAAGTTCTCTCTTCTTTAGTGTCAATTATTAGCGAATGGACATATAGAAGGTCACAGGTTTGCTGGGAGTTTTTTTTGCTGCAGGAAAAGGCGGGAATATTTTCTGTAAGAACTTTTGCACATAGCCCTTATGGAAAAGATATGATAGTTTTTAACAGAGTGATAGTCTTTCTGCAGAATTCAAAAATCAATTTGTATAATTGTATAGGAGGGATACAAATGTTGGATAAAATTTCTATTGCACCATGGGATTTACTCTTATTACATTCCAAAGGATTTTTCCATAAGTGAATATAGCTAATATAATGTACTGGATGCTTCTGCAGTTTACCTACTGAAATAAAACTGGAAAAGCTTTTTAAGTACAGTCATTAAAAGGTTGTGGTTCCTACAATCTGGCTTCCCTTTTGTATATTTCCACGATGATGTGTATGTTCTTGTATAGATTTCTGATAGTACATTTTCATGATATTTTAACTTGAAAAAGTAGAACAAATCAGCAAATCAAAGGAAAAAAACCCCTATGGTTATTCTGGTTTTGTATTTTAGGAGAGATAGTGCTTTAACCTTCTTTTGGGGACAACACATATGACATGATCAGTTTGTGTGGAATGCCATGAGATTACTTTGTAGAAGAAATGCTATTTAAGCTTACAAAAAGTCCACTGCAAACACTCATATACAGCCCTGATGGTCTGTCATAGTTTTCTTAGACTTCATGCTCACTCTGCAGCAAGCTGCCTGCTATTTCCCTCCAGCTTGATCAAAGGGAGTGTGCTGGGAATCTAGACATGACTTAGGGAATATTTAACATCCCCATGCCCTCAAATAGATGTTGAGCACCTGATTATACTGATGGCTTTCAAAATGATCTTGTGAGTTTTTTGGACAAAGATAGATGGCTAAGATCAGTGAAATTAATTATTCTGGGAAGATGTCTCCAATGCCTGTGGAAGTACTGATAACTAAATAGGTAACTACTATAAATTGTATAGATAACTAAATAACGTAGCTTGGATGTCTATGGTTTTGAGACCCACAGCTAGGTGGGACAATCCCAACTCTAAGCAGAGGCATATACACTGGACATTGTCACCAATTCTGGAGGATTCCTCTGAAGGAACTGTTGCTTTCTCTCAGCATCTAAGAAAGTACTTTTCTCATACGCATTGTGCTTCTAAAGCTGAGCACTCCTTCATGCACTTTAGATGTGCTTTATAGCAAGGAATAACCCAAATGTCTAGTTCAAACTTTCCTATCAGACTTAACAAAGTACATTACCAAGTTAGCATGTTTATTGCCTCCTATAGTTCCAGTATTTCCTTCTTGACCTTTCGGCTACTCAGACACTTAGAACAAACCCTTTTGTTTACCATTGTATTCTAGATAACACTTTCTTTAATGTAGGCTTCCAGCTGTGCAGCTTTAATCCAACAATCAGCTGCTGAGCACTACTGTGGTCAAATGTGTTTATTTTCCAGGCCATGAACAGGCTACAATATCTTTTGCGGTTCAGAACCTGTAGATGTTTACATCTTAACCCTTCCTGGGTCACAGACCCCTCCCTACATTTGTTTGCTTTGGTTTTGTAAGAGCTGGAAGAACAAAAAGCAAATTTTAAGTTTCCCCTAACCTCAAATCTTCTGTTTGTAGAACAAAATGAAATATGTCACAACAATGTCAAAAGAGATTTTTTTTTTTATATTTGTGAAATATCCAAGCTTTGGCTTATTTATCTAGATACCTCTGTCTTCCTGATAAATCATACACACCAGGAATGTCCAGCTACAGCTTCTGCGAGAACCCTGGAGGGGCATGTTTATGCTGTTCCTTGAAGAGTGAGTCATTATGGCTATCACTGTTGGCTGATCCTTTGGAGCACACAACCACAGGTTCTGAGGTGAAAGACCTCCTGGACATCTAAAATCAAAGAGACTTCTGTCATGATTTAACCCCAGACAGCAACCAAACACCACACAGCCACTCATTCACTTCCCCATCAGTGGGATGGGGGTCAGAATCAGAAGGGTAAAAACTAGAAAACTTGTGGGTTGAGATGAAGATAGTTTAATAGGGAAAGCAAAAGCTGCACACAAGCAAAGCAAAACAAGGAATTAATTCACTGCTTCCCATGGGCAAAAGGTGTTCAGCCATCTCCAGGACAGCAGGGCCCTATCATGTGTAATGGTTCCTTGGGAGGACAAATGCCATCCAAACATCCCCTGCTTCCTCCTTCTTCCTCCCACTTTATATACTGAGCATGATGTCCTATGGCATGGAATATCCCTTTGGTTGGTTTGGGTCACCTGTCCCAGCTGTGTCTCCCCCCAAGCTCCCATGCACTCCCAACTTCCTCACCAACATGGCAGTATGGGAAGCAGAAAAGGCCTTGGCTCTGTGTAAGCACTGCTCAGCAAAACATCTCTATATTATCAACCCTGTGTTCTGCACAAATCCAAAACATAGCCCCATACTAGCCACTGTGAAGAAAGTTAACTTTACCCCAGCCCATTACCCCATTACCCCAAAGCAGCACATTATCAAGACACAAATCAGATGCAGCTAAAGAAATTCAGGCAGAAACCATGGGATGCAATTTCTTCTGTTTATTCATCTTTGGGAGAAGTGTAATAGAAATTTGTGTTTTCCAGGAAAATAGCAAAGCTGGAAGTTTCTGCCCCTTGGGCATTGTAAGAGCACCTGGTGGAGACAGCTAATAAGGAATGTGCCAAGGGCTCAGAGATCTGCATGAGGTTCTTTCTGTGCTACATACTGCTAAACAGGTTGTGGCAGTCTAAAGAGGAATGTACTGTTCGTTTTTACCTTCTTAGTTAATTTGGGATTTATAGTTTTAATCCATATTCAGAGACTGTTCCGCAACTAAGAAAGCATTTGAAGACCTAGAAGCTGCACAGAAGTTTAGTGTCTTCTGTCAGCTGCAGTGATACAGTGGTTACTTTTTCCTAATCATCCAAATGCTCCACATGAAAAAAAATTACACTTTTAAAACATTTGTTATTTTATATTTCCTAAATGAGCACTGTACAGATTTTTTTGTACTGCCTAAGTCTATTTCAATAACATACTTGAATCTAGAGTTACCTGAAAAAGAAATTAAAAATATTTTCTTGTTTATAAGTAGAATAAATATTTTATAAAATATAAAAGGGAAAAGAATTCAAATCAGCTGTAAAACCTTGAAGAAAATGTGTGAAAATTATTAGTTTTTATGTGCATATTGCTTTCAGTGAAGTTCCTGTTGATTCCCATTGAAACCTGATTTTTTTTCTGCTCCACTTGCAAATAACACCACTGTAGCATAGTTAATTTGATGTGATCATAGAATGGTCAGTGATGGATGATAGTGTGGTGGGACAAAACTCCATTATTTGGGAGGTACAAAGGCTACATTACTTGCTGTATAAAGATACAGTGAACAACCTCCACTTTTAGCCATGGCTTAAGGAACTATTCCACTGCATCACAAGAGCCACAGACACCTTGTCCGCACAATGCCCTTGGTGATGGTGTGCAACAGATGCAATTGGTCTTGCAGTTCCAGCCTCACATCATGAAGGAGTACTGATCCTAAAAGTAGGTGATGACATCTCTTTTCAGTTGGGGGTTATACTCAAGCATTTCACCTTCTACCCTATCTAGGCACTGGGGCTGTGAATGGATGGAGTTTCATTCCCAAGGCTGGACTGAGTGCTGAGTCTTGTCCTAGTTGGCTTTGCAACAGAGGGTCTGGAAAATAAGTATTTTATTTTCTGCAGGAAACCCATTGACCAGGTGCAAGTTGCAGTACATAAGAAGATGGAATGACAGGAGAGCCTTGCCTTGAGCCTTGTGGGAGGCATGAGCACAGTCATACACACTGTGCTGCCGATAACACCCTTTGTACAAAATGAGGCTGGCTGTGCCCTTCAGAGAGGGGCTAGCCAGTGCAGCATTTGCTTGGCATCATACAGTGTAATGACACTACATGCTGCTGATTTTTTTTAGAGCAGAAATGGAGAAACCAGCTATACTGGCTTCTTTTTACCCTCTTCCAACATTTAAAGCACATCAGACAGTGAGCTCAGACCAAGTTGGGTCAGTGGCTAAAACCAGTAAATGAAGTTTCAATAGACAAGGGTTTTTTTAATCAGAAAAGACAAACTCCTTCACAAAAATTGCTATGAGATCTTTTAAGCCACTACTCTTGTATTGTACATTTCCAATTAAAAATAAAAATGGTGATCACTAAGCAAATAACTCATGTACATGTACATTTTGTAGCATAAACTTATTTACAGCCCAAGAACTTGTGTTGGATCTAGCTAAAAACATGTTCAGAGTCTTGTCAACTGCTTATCTCTCTGCTTGTCTGTCAACCTTTAGTTCTTCACCTATGCATGCCCACATACATGTTCCCACACTCACGTGTTTCCAGCATGCACTTTCATGCCTAAATTTTGAACTGTAGGCAGGTTATAATGTGAATGGTTTTGTCTCTTTGTTATTAAAATCCCAAAATATAGCTATTATAGAAAACCAATATATTGTGGATATTTAATATCTAATAAATGATGTTATTTCAAGTTTTTCTCAGTGAGATATAGAAGTTGAAAGTAAAGAGAGGTTCAGATGATCTTTTTGATCAAAAACTTTTCAGCAAGTTTGCATGTTGATCCATGAGCCACAGTTTAGTTACTAGGTGCTCTCTGTCCTAACAACTTCAAGAATCTGTCATGCCAGTACCCAGCCTTGCCTTTCCTTGTACCCTCTGAGAACCCTAATCAGTCAGCCAAAATATGGGGATGGGAGGAATTTGCAGATTTCATGCTCTCTTGAAGGAGTGCTTTAGAAAAAAAAAAAAAAAAAAAGGCATATAAATAGAAACAGAAGACAGCAGAATAGCCATGCTGAGATAATGAACTTGACAGGGGGGAGACAGAAATGAGAATTATAGGATGCTGGCGAGCCAGATCCAATTCCTGTTATTTTGTACCATTTAAGAACATGTACAGGAATTGTTTGTGATCAATGGAATGAAGAAGGGAAGACAGAGAATGATCTCCTTTGGCTGGCCTTTCCCAGGGAGCCTGATACACTTATGACTCAGAGAAACAAACACATTGAAATCCTCAGCCCAGTCCTTGTTTTGAAGGTTGTGTAACCAACAAGCCACTCTAGTCAACTGGACACATTTACTTGCTTTATATGCCTATATTTCAGTAATATCTGAATGATTCTGTGGTGTATTTTAGAATTTTTTGACCTATTTTTTTCTTTCCTACATATATATTTTAATCTTAGAATTGCTTGAGCTGAGAAAATTCCTGTGAGGTACCACCTGGCAACTCCAAAAGGCCTGAAGGAGAGATCAATATTCCAAGTCTATAAAGGCCAGTGTGGAAAGCAAATGAGGAAGAAGGAACAGAGGGTAGCTTTTGTTGTGTAGGCTTGGGGGCAGATATTTTTATTTCAGGACATGCAGGAAGAAATTGCTGTTTGGGATGGGGAAAACAGACTGTAGACACTGTAGAAATCCTGTTAGAGCTTGATATCTGATAGCTCTCTTCCTGCACTTGACCATGCTGTGCCCTTGCCCTTGGGGTGAATAAAATAAATCTTGCCTCAGAAGAATGGGAAACAGAGTCTCAGGCAATCTGCTCTTTTGCTAAAAGATAGAAACAAGTTTCCTTTGCTTCTCCTGATGTTTGTAATATTTTGCAGCTTGCCTGAGAGATCCCACTCCTTCAAATGAGATGTGGTCAGAAAAGAAGGTGACATTACTTGCTGATGGCCAACAGTTTTATATTTGTTTTTCCTTCATGCTTACTGCAGAGACAGATCTGGAATTGTCCCTAAGAAGTAAACAAGGGAATAGATCTCTAGGGAGGATGATGAGGCTTATAGCAGGAGTAGGAGGCTTCATCCTTTTTCCCTTCTTTTGGTCCTGAGAGGTACCAGGCTGGGTGGGAGAAGCTCCTGTTCCTCTCCCTGGGCCACCTTTCCCTTTGAAGCAGCCTGTGGGACACGTGAGCACTGTCTGCATCCTCCTGGACTGAGCTGTGGCTTCTGTCTAGATCCCACTGCCCTGTCTGAACCCCACAGGAGCAGTCCCTCCCAGGGTTTGTGTTACCCCCAGAGGCACTCTGTGCCTGGCTGAGCTGGGAAGGCTCCCAAGGTCACAGGCTATCTCTCAGCATGATTCGAGTGAGGTAATACAGCAAGACAAGCAATAAAATTACTCATAATAAATAGCCATAGCTTCAGTTTGTAAAATGAGTTTACCATTCCCCCCGCTTCCTTGCCTTCTCAACGTAATAAATGCACTCATTGTCATTGCCTTTTGGGGCTTTTCAGTGTGTTCTGGCAGCAAAGCACTCTGAGTCATGACCAGAAACAGATTAATATTGATAGCAAATGTCTATGATTAAGCTATGAAGTTACCCATCTCCAATAGACTCTCAAGATGTGCAGAAGTTGGAATTAATCCAAAATTGCTACTGATACTCTGGATTTAGCCTGACTCCTATCTCCTTCCAGGAGCATAATAAAACTATAATATTCCCATTTAAAAACTTGATCTATAGCTGGTTTTAATACGTTCACACTCTGGGAAGATGGAAATAAAAACAACCCTGAATCTCACAATGAATATTCTTCAGCTTAAAGCTTCTTTTTCACCTAAGTGATGAACCATCACTGGGTACATTGAATTAGCAGATATTGATCATACCCCATAGACTCTAACAGACCAATCAGCTGCTGCATAACATCACAAAAGTTGTATTTAAAGCCCTTGTGTACTCATACAATAAGCATAATTTTCAAAATATTTAAATGTAATGTAAAATGCAGTGAAAGTGAGAGGGCGGAAAAAAATTGGATTGAATTACATTTATGAAAGCATTTTCCAGAAGGTTAAAATCCTGCCAGAGACAGTTGTGTGGCCAGACCAGGCACGCTTTGCCAGAAATGGCTTTTGTTGGAAGATGCACATGAAGAGGATATTTCTGAAGCTGGTGGACGGATCCTGTGCTCACAGTGTGGTAGAGAAGACCAGAATTTCCCATCTCAGGTGTTGCTATGTTTTAAATTTTCCTCTGGTATGAAGACAACAAAAGATGATC
>NW_008687396.1:35801-46586 GCF_000695815.1 Acanthisitta chloris | reverse complement strand
TGCCACAGTTCACCAGCTCTTCAGGTGTGCTGCTTGAGCTGTTTATGGGATGTCATTCTTGCTGTGACTTGTGACATGCCCCTAAACAAAGAGAAACTGTTTTGGGAGGAGATGGGTAGGGGGGGAACTTGAGTGTTGGTGAGCTGCAGCCTGGGGACAAGTGGGAGTGATGGATGAGGGAGAGGGGAATGGGAAATGCAGGAAACCTTCCTCATCTGTCAGCAATTGCCAGAACTCAGTGTTGCAGGGGAAGCAAAGAAAGACATGATGAACAAAACAGGGCAACAGCATGCTGTGACACCACAGCCACATGTCACCCTGGAAATCATTTCTGCCCTAAGGATCAGCCTGTTTGCACCCTGTGCCAAGACAGCTGGTCATCCTTTCAGATGGACAAACTTTCCCCCATCCTCACTGCTCATGGTGTCCAGGGAACTGAGATTTGTTTCTCCCACACTATTATTTCCTCCTTGCCTTGCCCTCCTTGTTCCTTCTAGGCTCTCAGGTGTCAGGAGAGCCCTAAATGCCTGAAAGGAACCAGCCTGAGGAGCACTGGCATGCTCCCCTTCTTGAGTTCATGGCCAGAGGAGGCTGAGCTCTGACTGGGGACTGCTGATGTATTACACAGAGCAAGAGGATAGTCCCAAATGTGGGATCCTCCTACCTCACTCAGAAGCTTTGGCTGCTCAGCTGATTTAATTTTGTAGCTGAAAATATTATTAGCGGTAATAAATTTGTCCACCCTTTTGGAAATCCAGCCAGTGAACCTTTGCTCTTCTTTGTAGTGGAATGTAAAAGGATGGGGAAGGGCTACAGTCCTCAAAAAAAATATGGCACCAGAGAGCTGCAGAAAATACAATGCACCAGTCATTTGAGAAGAATGTTCACTGTCATCCCATGAGGGTGTTGCTAGAAACGCCTGTTGAAAGGATTCAAACAGAAATAAACACGCGCACATGCAAAAGATGTATTGCCATTCTCGCAAAAGATTAACACCAGGCAGCTAGGCAGTGGCTCCTTTATGCACCATATCTCTGCACAAGTGAGATCACACTTGATCAGGAAAACTCAGAGCTGACGCATAGGTCTAAGTCTTTAGCAGACTTGCACAGAATAGTGTGTTTTAAGGGATAAGTAGCAGACAGTTCATATCATTCCACAGGCTGACTTGAAATGTTCCTTTCTCAGGTGGCATTTGCAGAGCACCCACCAAAGTGTGTTTTTTTGGAGTGTAACAGTAGAGGACAAAATATGAAGGACTTGAAGCTGTGCATTCACTAGAGTTTGTGTTTTGCTACAGGAAGATGAGTATGAATGCAAACTGTTCTGCCTTTGATTTTCTTCTCCATGCTCAAGTCCCTCTGACACATTCACAGTTTTGCCTAGGATTGCTTGTGACAAGTGAGGAGGAGAAAAGTGAAGAAGATCCTTCAGAATGTTACTTTTAATATAGTAATAGGAAAATGTTAAATACATAGCTAGTATAGATGTTGTAATCATGCCATACAATTTTACAGCCAGGAATCAACCAGCACTTCAGAAGCAGACCCTGTCTTCATAGCAAAGGCAGCATTTATAAAATAGGAGGTGGTTGCTCCTCTGCATGGCAGGAGGGCACAGGCTTTCCTGCACCTTCCTGGGCATGTAAGACCACAGGCTACTTGTGGGAGCTTCCTGCAGGCCCATTGAGCCTGCTGGGCTGCAGTGCTGTCAGACAAATCTTTCTGCACTGTCAGCAAAGGAGCAGTCCCCTATCCTTCTGCACACCTCCTTAGCTTTTCTTCTTGGGAGAAGTGCTGGGTCCGGGCCATGCACTGGCAGCTGGGAGGAAAGAGGGACACTGATGAGCCTTGCAGGTGAGCTGTCAAAGCAGCCACAGCAGCATGTGCTCATGCCTCACTTGGAAGATGATGATCTTCTCAATTATACACATGGCTGCTGCTTTAAGCCATATTTTTGCTGCTGGGTCCAGGATTCTGATTTTGCTTTTTTTTTATTTTACCTGAAAGGAGAAAATAAAAGTGAAGTGTGAATTTGTAAGGTATGTGGAAGACCCAGCATTTGGAGGGTGAAGATGGTTTATTTCTGATGAAAAGTCTTGTGTTTGGCAAACTGCAGACCTTCTTACTATGCCATTGGTGTGACACAAACTCAATCTTTCCAAATTTTTGAGACGCTTTCAACAGGCATGGAATTTTCTTTAAAATAGAGGCCAAAGAAACTAAATGTATTATTCTGACAAAATGAAGAAAAAAAAAGAAAATAAAAGAGTGCCTTCCAGGTAAAACATGCTTGGACAGTTATGCCTAGACCTGTTGAAAGGAAATATTTTATTCTTAAGAAGTAGTATCTATTTCTCAGAATTGCAAGAGGCTTTTTTATAGACTAGTGGTTTTTCACTTTGCTGATGGTCAAACTTCTGTTTTGCATATAGACAGGACAGATTAAAGTTGAAGATCTGTTGTTGTCAGTATATGCCTTCTGAAGCTGGGGCCAGAGTACCAGTTACTCTCATAGGCAGAGTTTGTCAGCAAGGGTGCTCTCTGGGGGACAGTTCTCAGTGCCTGTGATGACTAGATAACTTGGTGCCCCAATGTATCTTCTTTTAATACCACTGGTGTTGGGATGCTCTGCTTCAAAACAGGGGAGTGTTAAAAATGGGTGTAAGAAAATAGAGATTGCAGCAGTTCTTTCAGGGGGCAGTCTCCCCACTTTGATTAACAAACACCTGCACATCTGAAGCAAATACTAAAATTTCTAAATTAAACATGAAAGCCACTGAATTGAACTACATCCCAAATCCATGTCACCCTACGTATAGTTTGAGTCTGTGGCCAGCACTGAATGCAAGAAGGGTGCACGTAGCCTTGGGGAAGACAGGTGGAGGTTAATATTCCCCAGCAGTTAAAAACTGATTAAGACCTCAAATATTTATGCTTTAACTTTTACCTTTTCTTTTTTGTGGCAGTAATTTTAGCTAATCCTCATAAGTAATTTGCATGTCTGATTGGATATCAGACAAAATATGAACCGTTGTAAGTTTTTTAATCACAAAAAATATACAGTGGTTCTTGGACAGGAATATAGCTTTCCTGCTCCCAAGGATGTTAGGGTGAATCCGTTTTTACTTCCCTGAGAGTAGGACTAGCTACTACAGGAAATTCTAGATGCTCACAGCTAGAACAGTCCTGAAAATGTAATTTCACATGGAAGAAATGTGCAAATATTCCTTCAACCAAAAGGCATTTTCTAAAAAATGATAAAAGAGTAGATCAGGCTGTGTGATTACCTCTGCAGCACTAACTTTGTTAATCCTTCTTCTGCAGCCTTGTCTCAGCAGTCCACTTTGAGACAACCAATATCTTTAAAGAGTTGAAAAATCCCTTCTCTCCTAATATTTCCTTCCTTCTTGTGCATGTGAGAAGTCTTCCATGAATCACATTAAATGCAAAAGTAAGTTAAAGGCCAAATTAAGTTACAGGCAAACCAGTTGTATTTCAGAGAGCTGCTCTAGACAGTGCAATGGCTGGTGCATCTCCAAACAAAGGTTACAAGCATCTGTGTAATGAAGCTGTTCAGTCAAGTGCAGTTTCCGTGCACATTTCCCGTGCACTGAAATAGGCCATTAGTAGGATCTGCCATAGTGACACAACATATGTGAAACCTGTCAAATGATTTTGGAGAAGAGACCCTATTGTTCCAGGCTGCCTTTGCTGTCTTCTTATGAATGTGAATGTCTTCTCTGCAGCTTTTCTCCAGTGCTTTGTTTATGCAGACAGCTCACATGGGCTGAGTTACCTTGTAACACCTGGCTTTTCCCCTGACAAAAAAAATTATTAACAATTGCACCAAAAGAAAAAATTGTGAGGCTTCAACAGCTTGAAAATTTTGCTTTTAAACAAGTTTATTGCATTGAGGATTCATTCTCATCATGAAGTGAACATACTGTTGTGCTGACCAAATTCTGAAGCACATGTGCAAAAATCAGTTCTATTAAGTTGTTCTTCTATGAGTGCTCCCTTCCAGACCTAACAAAGACAATGATGGCTGGTTCTTATGTAAGGAGACAAGAAAGCTATTGCCATGTCTAAATCTGGAATAATAACAATTACTTGTTTTAGGAGGAATGTCAAAGAGCTTGCTTGGTTACGTCCACTTGACATAGAACACCTTTATTTATTCCAGGCTCAGAGAAATGACTGAACTCATGCTTTTTGATTGAACACTTTGCACACCAGAGTTTTCCTAGGACAACATAAATCATCCAGATGATAGTAACATGATGCTAAGCGACAACTCATCATGTAATAAAACTACTGTCTGTCTGGAATTGTCTTCTTTTCAGTATAGCTGATGAAATTCTAGCACTGATAGTGTTTTCATCTGCTAACATTGTCTTCTCAGACTTTGAGGCATTTGACTCCTCATGTGACAGGCAATCATAGCAAAATCCTCTTTAATGACATGAGAGTTGCTTGCTCAACTTGCACTCTGCAATCAACTTCTTTGTGTTATTCAAATATCTGCATTTCAGAATACAATGAGATGCATGATAAGGTTTTGTAGCAGGCTTGTCTCCTCTCTCCCTCTCTGCTGGTAAGGCACACTTTCCACCACAAGACAAGCCCTTACTGGTGTTCTGCCTTTGCAAAAATGCTATTTTTCTTCTTAGTGCCAAACTGTTTTCAGACATCTTCAAATCCATGGAGATTCTTGCTCTTGAAGTAGCCTCAAGAAAGGCATTACCTGGACATAATACTAATTGACCTTACTTCAGTGATGTTTTGGACTGCTGGCGCCATGAACATGAAATTCCCAAACTTGACCCTAACCAGGGTAAAATGTCTTACACTGGTTACACACTTTGCCAGTTGTTCTGTAGTAGCTGCCTACTCCTGGGCCATTCGGGGCTACAGGAAATCTCTGCAAAGATGAAACCAGCATGTGGGCTTTAGGGTAGGAGGAATGGGGGTAAGATTTGAAGAAAAGGCAAAGAAAGTATCCTTTTCCAGATGTCATTTTATCCTAAGTAGAAACAGATGTGTGGGTAAAGACTGTCTATTTTAAATTTTGCAAACATGAATTTTACTCTGAACTTCCCAAGAAAAAGCAGAGGGCCACCGGTGGTTTTGATACCAAGAAAAAACCCTGCTCTTTGGTTTCAGATCTGGAAAGCAATAACACATCAATAGATGGGGAGCATTGTTATTCCAGAGCCTTATACCAGGGCAGGAAGGTATATACCAGGGCACTTTGGCACAGAAAGAAAGATCTTTAATACCCCTCTCTAGTTTTCTTCCAGCGTTGTTCCTCCAAACTAAGGAGGAGCTACCACTCCTTTCAGTCCCCCCTGTGCTGCCCATTGCCTCTCCTTGCTTCCTCTCTGCCTTCTCCCATTGTAAAGATGTTTCTGTTTCTTATGACTTTGTTCTGATCACTGTTTCAATTTCCTTCAGATTTATGATTACATAAAAAAGGGACTTTCTTATAAGAAGTTTGGATATGAAACATGTTGACCTAGATTCTTCAGATGTGCTGAGAATGGTTTGGGGACCAGACTCTTTATGGACAGGCTGAGTTACTCAGACAGGAGATATATGTAGTTAGGGCACTCCAACACTATCTAGGCTGTCATGAAAAGTCAGTCTGAACCAGATGTATCATTAAACAAAACTCTTGTAAGCTGGGACTCCTCTTCTCTTCTGAAAATGGACTTTAAACAGCTGTTTTAAAAAAAGTAAAAATTACTATTTTATTTCTGAAAGAGATCATTCTGGCAGCTACAACAAAGTAACAACTTGGTGATGCAGTCCAACCTGACCCCTGACTTTCTGGAAAAACTAGTACACATAATGTCTTTGGTTTTGGCTAGTAGTGTGTAACAGGTCACTAGTAGTTCGCAAAGTCCTCTGGAGCCCACTGGAGTTTGAGAAGCCCTCAACATATTTCTGTGAAAAAAATACAGACATTGCATGGGCAAATATGGAATATGAATGCATCTTTTCATAGTTTTAAATTGTGGGCCAATCAGTGGGAAATTTAGGAACTGGTAAAGATACCGACTTGGACTGTCATTACAGGCAGTCGGGAGAGAATACATGCAGGCAGCAGTGAATCTCCACCGTTGCGTAAACCTAGCTGTCATGCTTGACCTCATATGTGGGTGGTGAGTTATGTTTTGAAGCTGAGGAGTTACATATTATATTGTAATAGCTAAATCTATTGTCCATGGGTTTCATGCTGTGCTTCAGGCCATTGGATGCCACGTCAGCTGTAAAGACTCTGCAAGCCCTAGGGATCGCACTGACTGGTCTTTACTGCTCCATGGGAAGGCCTTCTTGGGAAAATCAGAGGGAAGCCTGGTGAGCTCATGCATTGCAAATGACCAGTGGTCTTGAGCCTTGTATGTTGTACGTATGAAGGAGCAACTATGTCCACCATGGCTCTTTTAGCAACAAACCACAGCCTACCCAAACTGGCCTCTTGCCCACTGAAGATGATGATTTCATTTCTCCTTTCTGAGTTTTGCTAATTTCCTCAGGCCTCAACTCCTTATAGCCAGATCTCTGGAGTGTTTTACATAATGCTAGGATACTTTTCAAATGTCTCTATTCACCCAAACCAAAATTGTCCAATTATCCTAAGAAGAAAGCCTCTGTAAACATGCCCATCAAGCCGAATCTATCATACAGAAGAATACATCTCAAATATGATGGATACACATACCCTTGGGTAGAATAAACTTCTATATTATTAGCTTGTGTTTCAAATGATGGGGTTAGCATTCATGCCTAGCCACTAAATAATTTGGTTTCCGGAAGCTTCTCTGGAATAGGACACAGTAATTCTAGTAGCTGTATATTATGTAATGTAAATACTGAAAAACCAGCCCTGCAGGATGGAAAATACCCCAGGAGTTTATTGTGGCTTTTCTCCCTTTCATTTTTTTTTCTTTTGCTACTTAGAAGTACATGAAGTTCCTTTCCTTACTGAACTGAAAACAGGGAGTGATTGTGGTATTCTTTCAGGTGCTTGGAGATACAGTTAAGGGCTATAAGGGGCTGCTTTCTTCTTCCTCAGTGCAGCCACCACTTCACATTTCTGTCCAAGCAAAATGGAAAATGCAACATAGGCTATTCTGAAATCTGAAAAAGATTATTTTCCTCCCAGTAACTGCAGTTTTATTAAAAGATCATTTTACATGCTGCTACATTTATTAGTACTTTGACTCCTAGCCCCATAAAACTACATGAAAAATCATGGCAGTCAGACCACAGGGACATCTACCTTCTGAAAAAGTAGAGCTGTGCTCAGGCATGTGGAAATTGTTTGGCAACACATGAAAAAGCCAGAAACTGCCATTGTGCAAGATGATGGTTTTCTTGGCATACATGTGCCCTCCAGACAGGATGGTTTTATGGTATAGTCTTGAGCAGTGATTCAGTGTGGGAATTCTTCATGACGTTATTTATAGCTTTATGTCTCTGTAAACCACATTCATATATCTCCAGTCTGGAACTCCCGTAGCAACGATCACACATTGAGCACCACCTGAGAAAATTCTGGTTTAAAAGTATAGATGTGTCCCCTGGGCACACTGAGGAAGGGAAGAGATAAGAGTCCAGCTCTGTGGCACCATTCATCTCCCTTAGCCATGAGCTCATTGTCTCCTACAATCTCCTGCCTACAAATAGCCAGACACAGTCCCCTATAGACAAGTCTCCTACTGCACCCTCTTGACGTTTATCAGGGGAGAATATCTATTAATTTAAAGTCATGTGGTGGACTAGGAAGTATAGGTGACCCTATCCAACAGTTACTAATTTTGGAGTGCTCAGAGCTGGATCTTTAATCCTGCAGTATAAGATAGGGTTTAGATTATATATTAATTTATGTTATATATTAATAAAGGAATGGTAAGTCTGTACATGAATGCACTTTGTATCTATGCATTCAATTTCTTAAATCTTTAAATAATCAAACTGAAAACCAGAATATTGACACCTCTGCATAGTCAGCATTTGGCACTTACCTTTGTCACTTGCCACAGGCTCCATCCTCAGGAAATCTGCATGAACTCCTGTCCCAGCCTGATACTAGCTTACTACCAGCTTCTCAGTGTGCTGTTTGGGCCTGGTGATTCCCATTTTCCATCATAACTTCCTAGCTGGTCACAGCAGATGTAAGCATTTCCATTGCTTTTGTCTCCCATTGCCTCACTATGTCATCTATCACTACTGTTTCTGGTCTTACTCTTCTTCATTCAGTTATTCCGCTAATTCAATTCCTTTTTTTCTTCATCCTCCCTCCCTTAGCAGGCACCTGTAACATGGTCCTTGCACCTTGCTTAGCTGTGTCCTCTTGTGCCACACATCTGGTCCTCTTGCTCCTCAGCTCCATCCTCTCTGCAACCTTAGCTTTCCCTCTCCCAGTGTATCCCTTGACCTCTTCTCACATTCCTGCCCAAATCCCTCACCTAGATGGTTATTCTCCTCTTTGCCTGATGTCTGTCTCCTTTCCACCGGCACATGACCCCAGCACAGAAGACTGCATTCACACATATCCAGCTCCACATTTGTAGGTTTCCTTGAAGGTCAGGAGATACCATCTACACCCATCTGCTGCAGACTGCGAAGCTGCCATACGTGTTTAGTAGCATTACTAGGCTAGGCTGGTTACTAAACTACTCTGGAGACAAGACTTTGGCCTCATTTTAGGAGGAAAGAGCTGGTATGGCTGGACTCAGCACCAAAAGAGATGGGAGGGGGTTTATATGAGAAGGCAAGAGAAGACTTAGTGAAAAACTAAAAAGTGTGGGAATGATTGATGTGCCCGGGCTCAGTAAGGAGCTCTCTTGAACTGTGCCTGCTTCACTAGATGGCACTACAGAACAGCCTGGCAGTGGTTCGCGGGGGCTTTGACTGGGGAAAGAGCAAGGGAGGATTTTCTTGTGATGGGGCAGCGTCCTGTTTAATCCACGAAAGGGCCTGAGAGGAATCTGAGCAGTATGAACATTTTCTCTGCACGGATTGAGATGTGTCTGGGAGCAGGGAGAGGATTTCTTTCATCGCTAGCTGACATTTGAAAGAGAAATTTCAGAAAGGTTTTCCAACTTCTAGATCTGACAGCCCTGAAAGAGGACAAACTGAAGCATCAAGGATGTTTGGGACCAAGAAAGGAAAGTGCTGATAATAATCTCTTCATCCTGCCTACAGCAAATACTGCAGCATGGGCTCTTACAAGTCCCTATTAGATGTCTACATACAGCACTACATAATGCAACCTACATTTAGTAGCAGTCTGGGAAAGCTTTTATCATGGCCTAACAATACCTGAAGTGACCTGCATCAACATGGCCTGTGAACTGGGATGGTTTCAGGCAGAGGGGGTGTCTTCACCAGGAGTAGGAATTAGGTGAGTGTTGCCTTGGAATAAAGCACTCTCTGTGTCCTGTTTTTTTTCTGCTGATCAGGATTCCTCACATAGCAATTTTACTTAGGGACCCTCTCAGATGCCTTCTCTGGCAGACAGTGCCCTCGAGGAAGTAACACAGTAAATTAACTTCCCCTATTGCTATAGTAAAGCTAACAGCAGCTTCATTTCAGAAAGGAAAGCACATATTGTTTCCTTTCAATTTTAGTCTGACTAAAGCACCAGGAACTAGAGACTTCATCTGGCCTTTAGTCCTCATAAAGCTGTGAGCAAGCATATTGTGCTAGTCAAGACTTTCCCCAGGTACAGTGTGCTGCATTACTGAGAAATTTGCCTGGCTTGGGGTGGGAGCACTGGTTCCTCAAGCCTCGTTCTCATCTCTGTAGGCTTTGCAGCTGCCTGCTTTAGGGGAAGGTGACAGTGGGGAGCAGTTCCTTCTTGCTCCTCTGTCTCTGGTGTAGCAGCTGGAGGCAGAGGGAAGTCCTACTGTTGGGCTGTTTGTTGGCCCTGACAAGCTCTGTCTGGGCTGTGTGTGGTCGGTGTGCTGCTGCAAGAGCCCCAGGGCAAGAGGGAGCAGTACCTTGTGTGTGATGCTTTACGGTAGACTGTTGCTTTATGACCTCCAATCCCAAACATGCACATGTCCTTCCTTTCCCTGGGTTAAGTTAAGCTTCCCCAAAATGATGTCACTGTCCCAGGAAGCTCGAGCTTCAAATAAACCTCTTTGGGTTTGCTTTGTTGCCTTTTTCTTCTTTTGGAGTTTAAGTCTTAATTACATCAAATTCTTCATATTTTCTCTGCAGCTATAAGCGTGAGAAGCTTCGTGGGAAAAATAAATTCACGCCATCCTATTGTGAGGCTTGAAATAAACACCAACATTTGTCATATGCAGAAAATGTTCCTTGACTCAGAAAAAAAAGGCTAAGAGCTGGTAAATCTGCCTCTTGTCAGAGCAAGATTAGCAAGCATGTGGCTGCTTACCCTAAGGAGCAATGAGGTTGCCTTCTGCTTCTTGGTGCCCACCAAGCTCAGAGTAAGCAAGTCCATACCCAAAGCTGTGTAGAATGTCTGATGCTAAAATGCAGCTCTATGTTATGGATACATCAGCTGATTTGTTGTGGGAGCCAAAACATTGCTGTCTCTTTCTACTGTGGCCAGAGAGTAGGTGCCTGAGACATGGAACAATTGAAAGAGAGTCTCAGAGTGATGAAGATAAGGCAACTCTGGAGTTGTTCCTTTTTGTTGTGTTGAAACTCATTAACATAATCCAAAATATGCATTAACTTAGCACCTTTACTTTTTATTTTCCCATGGGTCATAAATTTTATAACATTATTTGATGTAATGTTGTCC